>NW_017306819.1:205496-209486 GCF_000935625.1 Nanorana parkeri
TGGCGGGAGGGAGCTGCGGCTAGCACTATCTTCAGGGATTTCTATAATATGAGATCTACCACCGAACTAGGTCTTATTTTCGGGGTAGGTCTTATATTACAGAAATCCCTAAAGATAGTGCTAGGTCTTACTTTCGGGGAAACACGGTAGTCAAGATGAGATATAACAAGGGAGTGGATGAGTAATTTTGTGGTTTCTTTGAAGGAAGGGGCCTATTTTGGAGATGTTACGAAGGTGAAGTCGGCAGGATTTGGATAGTGATTGGATGTGGGGGTTAGGTTGATACCTAACTTCAATTTCCTTTTCCTAGAATAACTTTCTTTATTGTCCATTGAAAGAAACAGGAATCCTTAGACTGTTTGGTTATACTGCCGCCTACAGGAGAAATGGAAGTTGGTCACCAAAAAAGCCATTGGCCAGCATGGGATAACCCATTCACTACCATCCCGACTCAGCTTTTAAAAGAGTCCTCAGGGGAGTGGATGTGTTTTCTTCAATTCTTCTGCTCTCTGATCGATTGGAAGATTTTCTAGTATAAACAGCTGCTGGTAGATTCCTGATGGGTATATGAAATCCTGGATAGTCCCTTGAGTCAGCCAACAGTACTGGTAGACTCATGCCGAATAATTGAAATCCTGGAAGCTAATCCAGTCGACCAAGCACAAGTTTCTTTCTAGTTTTATACTGGTGTTCTCTCAGAGGAAAGCCCTGAATTTCTGGAAGTTCCTTCATCTACAGCTACTGGTCTAGTTCCAGTTCACCAAAAGGAAATTTCCCTCCAAAGTCTAGATGGAGGTTAGGCTGGCTAAGGGAGTCAATCTCTCAGCCACTGATTCTTCAGGAGGACTGATTCCTTTTACATTCCGGGTGGACTACGTAAGGGTACATTGACTTCTCTGGTCACCATCTCTAGGTGACCCAGGCAGGCCATCATCAAACCTTATGGTCTTAGGGTTCAGGTTCCACTATGTCCTATCAAGGTGCTTCCATTGAGGGACACAGGTTCCTCCCCTCAGTGTTTATTTCATACTCTCAGTAATGCTTTGCTACAAAATGGAGGCATGGGGTTGAAGGCAAATGCCATTTGGTTGCCAGCATCCATCTCTCCTGTAGGCAGCAGTATAACCACACTGTCTAAGAATTCCTTTATCCCTTAATGGACTCCAAGAAAAGGATTTACGGTGAGTTCAAAAATCATAATATTTTGCGACCCCTCCCCCTCCCTCCCTGTGCCCTAAAAAACAATGAGGCTGTTAAACCCAGTGTCATTGGATGCTAGGACACTTGGGCTGCACAGTGGCCCGCACAGCGTCATTGGTTGCTAAGATGGTGGCAGACCCATTGCATCACAGGTTGTTATGGTGCACCTGCCTACATCATAAAAACTAGGGATGCACTGATACCGGATTTTCGGTATTGAGTACAAGTACCGATTTTTTCCGGTTCTCGCTGATACCAAATACTGATACCAGTGTTGTGTGCCCTGATTATCAGGAAGCCAGACGTCGGATCACGACCCACCGCCCAACTTGCCAGGGAAGCTGGTGTTCTATCAAAAGAACACCGGCTTAACTTCCCAAGGCTGTCTAGCTTACTGACCAATCAGGAAGCCAGGCGGCGGGTCATGAGGTGCCGCCTGACTTCCTGATTGGTCAGGAAGCCAGGCTGCCTAGCAACAAGTGAAGCCAGCTTCCTAGCAAGTCAGGAAGCCGGGGGTGGCACGTCATGACCCGCTTCCTGGCTTCCTGATTGGCTAGGAAGCTGGCGTCACTTGTTGCTAGGCAGTCTGGATTCCTGGCCAATCAGAAAACCGGGAGACGGGTCACGATGTGCCGCCCAACTTCCTGATTGGTTAGGAAGCCAGGCTGCTTAGCAACAAGTGAAGCCAGTTTGCTAGCCAATCAGGAAAATGGGAGGCGAGTTATAAACCACCGCCCGGCTTCCTGATTAGAAAGGAAGCCGACTCCATGATCCTTCAGCGCTGCCGGTCAGAGGGAGAGCGGAGGTAAGTATCGGAGCATTTGGGTGAGTACGAGTACTCTCCCAAATATTCGGTATCAGCACCGACACCGATAATAGTATCGGTATCAGTGCATTCCTACTAAAAAACCAATGACGTTGTGCAGCTCAGCCACAAGTCAACCAATGACACTATGCGGGCTGCACAGTGTCATTAATTGCTAGGAAACAGATGGAGGTTTAGCAGGTGGTTGAACTAGCCAAATCAATTGCCTGTTTAGTAAACTGTGCACAGCTTGGGTTTGGGTCAAACCTATGGTCAACCTGAACCCAAAGCTCACCCCTGATCTCCATGGACTTCTAAACACTTCCCTTCTAGAACCAGAATGAAATCTACTTTATAATACAGTTGAGTGAGTGAGTGTTGTCACCCTAGGACAGAATGTGTGTTTTTACCAGGACCATCACGTGAAAACAAAGGGAAAGGAAGCATAAAAAAAGAAAAACACCACATCCAGGGACTGGTAAGCAGCCACCACATCTAAGGAATGGTACGGTACCATATTTTAATGTTTGTTTGCGCTTTAAATTACATTTCTGTAACTTAAAGGGTTTCTAAACCCTCTGGTTTTTTTGCCTATATCTACTGCTAGCACAAAAAAAAACCGCTGTAATAGCGGTTTACACTTACCCTGTTTTCGCTGCACCCTCCCGCCCGAGAACTGCTCGGGCGGCCGCAAAGCATCGTGGGGCGGGCATATGCGCAGTTCGGATTTGCGGCCGGGAGACGAGCAGAGACGTAAGGCAAGTATATGGACGGCGTGCACCCGCATGCAGACACCGCGGGATCGGAAGTGCCTGCAAAGACAGAGGAGTCAGCGCTGGATCGGAGAGCCGCCGCACCGCTGGAGGGACAGATGAAAACATCAGGAAAGAAGGCGGGCACATGCTGACAGTAAGTGCTGACATTAACATTGGGGAGGGAAAACATTTTTTGACTTTAATGTCACTTTAACTGGATCTTGATATTGGAACATCAATTTGTTGATAACACATACAACATACTTCTTTAAGGAAATCACCTCCTAAGTGTTTTTGTTCATTTTGTAGCAGCCGATCCTTATCCGTGTGTTTTTCTTGCTATTGTTTGATTTTTGAATCCAAGGAAAAGGCGCCGTATGGTGAAGAATGCAAAGTAAAGCTCTGGAAATAAAAACACATGTAAATTATCTGCGTTTCACTCATTTCTGACACAGTAACAAATTCCTTCTTCCATGGGCCCATCGCCTGTATGCGGGAACGCTGTAACTATGTTCGCACACGTTGAGCAATAAAATGACGGCAGTTGTATTATTTTATGTCACACAATATTAGCGCAATTGTTTACCCAAACCAAATTTGCCATTAAAAAAATGCATTCAAATTAATTTCAGTGCACACAAACACAATGACATACCTAATATTTGGGACAATATAAAAGTTTAGGCAAATTCATATACAAAAATTGAACCAGTAGGGATAGGCGCCACACCCCTATCTGAAATACATGAGCTTTTAAAGGAGAACTATGAGGTGAGTGATTTTCACTCAACCTTAAGCCCTGTTCACACTGAGAGATTTATTGCGCGATAATCCGCACAATATCACGGATATTTACCGCGCGATATCGCTCTCCAATGCATGGCAATGGGGCTCTGTCCGTCGCTGTCGCGGGTCGTGCGTCGCTACAGCAGGACCCTTTTTGGAGCGGATTTTGCTGCGATTCTAGTTTGCTCAATGCAACCAAACCGCGCGAATGCGCAAAATGCAAATCGCGCGACAAACGCGCGATTTGCAAATCGCTAAGTGTGAATGGGGCCTTATAGTTCGAGCCGACGTTTGACAATGAAACTGTCACAGGTCGGCTCTATAGATCGGGAAGCGAATGCTCGCTCACTTCTCGATCCTGTCCCTACAGAGAGCAGTGACTGTCACTCACGTCCAAACCATACATCATGTCCATCAGGTACAAGTAGTTTAATATATATATAT
>NW_017306819.1:209539-220402 GCF_000935625.1 Nanorana parkeri
TATATATATATATATAAAAAGATACATTTTCTGTTCAAAAAGTTTTTATTATTTTCGTTATTTCGTTGTTTTATAGCAGTCATACAGATATATTTGCGCACACTTCAAGTGGCAGTTTCAGAATGTAATGTTTACATCATACATAGTAATAGGAAAATATAACGATAACATTAGTCCAGAAGAAGTCCAGAGTAACCATAGGTTCTCAATATCCGTAATATCGACCCATTAACACGGACTTCGATTCAAGGTCACCGGAAGGTTGCCTGAGTTACCTGGTTCTAAGGGGGGGGGGATACATCACAGTAGGGAAAAGAGTGAGAAGCAAGTAAAGGGAGGGAGGGGTGGGAAGAGGGAGGTGGAAAAGTGAGACAAAAGAAGGGGAAGGCAAGGTGTAAGAATAGAGGAGCGAAGACAGCTGATCTCCCGCTCCGGCCATAGGTCCTCATATAGTATAAAAAGATACATTTTATTGATTTAAAATCAACATGATTCAGAAACATAGTTACATCTAGAATGTCATCAACATGATATAGTAGCACATTAAAACCAAACTACCTCCTTATGGTCCCACATATGTATAAACATGATTCTCATATTCATATTAGTCCATAAGCATACATTTTTCATTGTGATATAATCCAATGTGGCCCCAATCTTTGACGCGTTTCACAACTGCATGTGCTTCATCAGGAAGGTTGGAGGTAATCTTTAGGAGAAGAATTAGACCACCGCCTATTGTTTGTTCTTACGGGAACTAGGTTGGTCATCCTCCTCAAGCTTTATAGTAACTCTTTTTCCTCCCCAGATGTACAAGGCCTACGTCTCAGACCAGCAAAGTCTCCCATCTAACGAAGCAATTCCGGCTTTTAGAAATCCTCCACAATGCAGGACTATGGTGGTACATCAGCCTTCAGCTTGGGCAGCGTCACATCTTGACATATAGCTCCATTTCCTGTTGTTCAGGCAGAGGCTGGAAACAATATAAAAGATGAGGTTATGTTGAGTAAATAGATACCAAACATATCAAGCCTCATGCTTGCACCCGTGAAACGGCAGGAAAAAAAATACCCCAAATTGTCCACAGGTGACGCTTTAAAGGCCTGTACAGGTCATCAATTTAGGGCTCATTCACACGGGAATCGGCCGGCACGTACAGCTCCGTGCTGCGTGCACGGGGGTTTCGTGCAGCTCCCGGGAAGGACAGGTACTGCGTGTGATTTGTACGCAGCCCCTGGGACTACACGGCCGTACGCCGCTCACCCGCCCTGCACATCTGTGATGTATCCTGTCTGCGTCTGAGCCGGGACACATGCATCCGTATGGGCCTGCACTTGGGGTGAGCTAGGGGGGGGGGCGTATGGCCGCGTAATCCCATAGAGAAGGACGGGGGCTGCGTACTACTCACACGCAGCACCTGTCCTTCCCGGGAGCTGCCCGATACTGCCGTGCACGCAGCACGGAGCTGTACGTGCCGGCCGATTCCAGTGTGAATGAGAACTTAGAGTTAACAGTGAATAACTGCAGGTATATTATGAAGGAATGTAACACATTGCGTGCCATGGACATGACTGGAGATGACTTCTGACCATGTCCTGTTTTACATTTCTTTCTCTGAAGACATCACTCCCGGCTTTTGCATTATGTCTGGAGATGTGGATACGGATTACCAGGGCAAGATGAGGCCTCCCGAAACCATAGGTTAACCCTTTCCCTGCCAGAGCCGTTTTGACATATTTGTTGCACATATATTAAAACGTACATTTTAGGCCTGCACTGCAAGGGCTTACATGTTTGTTTTCCCCTAGGGGCAAAATGAAAGAAGAAATACTTGGTCCTGGATCCTGGATTTGTATGTAGAAATTCTACCCTCTCATAGGTTTCCTAAGCCCCTCTATTCCCCTTTGCCTGAAATATGTTAGCCGCCTGACTGTACTGTGCAATTAAATGGAACCTGAAGCTCCTTATTAGCTTAGTGTGATTTCCGATGAGCAGGGGATCATAGACAGTTAATAACAAGATGGCTTTTGGCTATTAATTAATAAATGAATAATAAGAGATGAGGACTGTAGAGGTATAACCGTGACATAGAGACACGGTGGTTTAGCTAATGACCTCATCTCTTGTATCCATGATATCCAGGCCATGATGGAAGGAATGTTTATAGATATGAATTCACAGATATTGAGGATTTTGCTACAAAAAGAATTCCACAAAGTTGCTGTACAAGGACTGGAGGAGACGGGATTATCAGGAGACATCCATTACACGTACATAGCTGTGAAATGATCTACTACAAGTCGTTTAAGTTTATCGCAGGTAGACGAAATGCAGGCGGTCAGTGTGACGGTTGAGAGTTCTGCTTGTCTTGTATGAATAGTGTTTCAAAGAGAACCAGTCATAATTGTGCTTATATAGGAATTTGTGTGCCAAGTAGAAGTTTTCTGTGCAAATTTGGCATCCGAATGTTGCTAAACATAATAAAACAATTCTGTAAAAAGCATTCGACCTGGAGGTTTGAGAATAGAAAGACTTGAAATGTCTCGCCTGGTAACCATCTGAACCTGGAAGCAGATGTTATGAATTGGCAGAGTTTCTCCATGGAGCAAGGATGCAACTCTGTAATCTTCTAGAAGCGGGACTTTGGATGCTCATTCTACTACATCAAGTGGACTAGTTGACATTTAGCCCTGCTGTTGACCATGGTGTGGTGGCTCCTCAGACTATATTGTGGAACATCTACCAGCACTTCTGTGGAAACCTTCCGTATGTAAGCTCTATGGCAGGGGAGCCCAGCAAGTGGCCCATGGGCTGCATGCAGCCCCCTGTCTCTCTCTATACAGCCTGCTGTGTGTTGGGCACTAGAGTGGCAGCGGGATGCCAGGTTCGGGGATGTTCTCATGTTTTTCCCGCGTATTGTTACACATTAAACGTGCACAAATGCAGTATGCCTTTGCAGAATCTGCTACATGAGCTATTTACCCTCATGAACGTCCCTGTGGTGAGTGTGCCACTTATTGAAATCAATGGGTGACGCATGGCAAACATGGGAAAAAGGCACGTGAATGTCCACAAACACGCGTGAATGCAACGTGCATTCATGGAACACGAAGGCGTGAATAAGGACTAACTGTCTGGTGGAGTGATCTCTATCTGCTAGTATTAGTCTAGTTCTGGCTGGATGGTCAAGAGAAAATGAGCGGTGCGGGAGAGTGCGATCAGGTAAGCACTGACCACCAATGCAAAGGGTGGAGGGGCACTGACCAGCAATGTGGTGAAAGGGGGATAACAGCACTGACCAGCAATGTGGGGGGAGGGGGGGGGGGGGGGGCAGGGCATAACAGCACGGTCCAGCAATGTGGTGAAAAGGGGGATAACAGCACTGACCAGCAATGTGGTGGGAAGGGGATAACAGCACTGAGCAGTAATGTGGTGGGAAGGGGATAACAGCACTGACCAGCAATGTGGTGGGAAGGAGATAACAGCACTGACCAGTAATATGGTGAAAGGGTCATAACAGCACTGACCAGCAATGTGGTGGGAAGGGGATAACAGCACTGACCAGCAATGTGGTGGGAAGGAGATAACAGCACTGACCAGTAATATGGTGAAAGGGTCATAACAGCACTGACCAGCAATGTGGTGGGAAGGGGATAACAGCACTGACCAGCAATGTGATGGGAAGGGGATATCAGCACTGACCAGTAATGTGGTGAAAGGGGGATAACAGCACTGACCAGCAATGTGGTGAAAGGGGGATGTCAGCACTGACCAGCAATGTGGTGGGAAGGGGATATCAGCACTGACCAGTAATGTGGTGAAAGGGGGATAACAGCACTGACCAGCAATGTGGTGAAAGGGGGATGTCAGCACTGACCAGCAATGTGGTGGGAAGGGGATATCAGCACTGACCAGTAATGTGGTGAAAGGGGGATAACAGCACTGACCAGCAATGTGGTGAAAGGGGGATGTCAGCACTGACCAGCAATGTGGTGGGAAGGGGATATCAGCACTGACCAGTAATGTGGTGAAAGGGGGATAACAGCACTGACCAGCAATGTGGTGAAAGGGGGATGTCAGCACTGACCAGCAATGTGGTGGGAAGGGGATATCAGCACTGACCAGTAATGTGGTGAAAGGGGGATAACAGCACTGACCAGCAATGTGGTGAAAGGGGGATGTCAGCACTGACCAGCAATGTGGTGGGAAGGGGATGTCAGCACTGACCACCATTGTGGTGTGAGAGGGATAACAGCACTGATCAGCAATATGGTGGGAAGGGGATAACAGCACTGACCAGCAATGCACAGGGAAGCACAATGTATGAAAACATGCAGCTACTGTGGAGCCCTCTGGGAGAATTGGTGGCCACAATTGAGGCCCTCTATAATTTTCATGTTGACCACTTCTCTATGGTGTGCACTGTGCCCACACGAGTGATCCAGAAGGAGACGCATGCTAACGACACACGTGAGAAGGCTGCGGGAGCAAAGCAGGGAGGAGTTCACAGAAGACGAAGGAATGTGATAATATACAAAGTGATGGGAAGTCAGCAGGAAAAACACCATGGATGCAAAGGGATAATAATAAACAATGAGACTGACTGTATACAGTATGTCATGACCCAGCCAAGAGTGAATTCTGGATCATATTTTCACTTTTCATGAATTTTTTTTACATCACAGTAAAGTCACGCATAGAGTCAGGGAAAAGTTAATTCAGAATATGCCTAGCATTCTAACAATACAATGTCCAGGATAGGTCAATTATATGATTTGTGTGCCTATAGAGAAGGGATCCTTTTAGATCCTGAGTGTTCCTCACTGGACACCTCTCTGCATCTGCATCCAAATAGCACAATCTTGAGGAAAAAGTTCTCACTGTGACTCTGAGACAAATGTGTTCACTTCAATCTTCGGAATTTAGAAAAATGTAATAAGCCATAACTACCACACCATACAGTGCACTATTGTAGCGCTCACCCCCGGAGGAGCCACCAGAATAACACGGGTCAGCAATTGCCTGTCTAGGGATTTGGTAACCAGCTGACCCAATGGCATTAACCGCCATCTTCTAGTGACCAACAGAGCTGATATCTAGGCCAGAATTATGATGCTGAAGAACTTTATTAACATCTTCACTCTGAGCGAGAGGGTATAGGGATACTAGACATCCAGGATAGAACAGACATAGACTCCAGACTCACCAATCCCCCTTAGTAATCCAGTGTAGATTTAGTAGGAACACCAGCTGGATAATTGAGCAACAGATGAGCAGGGATGTGCACATAATCTTCAGTAGGAGAGACACCAGACTTGCTCCTTAGGTCCTCTATATTCCAGGCACCTACAGTAGCCATCAACGTTCCTGGTTCTCCTCCTCAATTAGAAACAAAGGCCTCCTCCAGGCTCGAGGCCCAACAGAGCCTTTCCCACATAGGGTTGCCACCTGTCCAGGACTCATCCGGTCAGTCCAGGTTCATTTATTTCACTAATGCAACTTAAAAGGTGAAACTAATATATGAGATAGACTCATTACATGCAAAGCAAGATAGTAGTGATTCTCTTCTTCCTCTTTCCGGTATATTGTATCCATGTGTTTCACCCTATACAGTACTTGTTTCCTGCTGGTTAATCTTCCTTTTCTGTCCTTCTCTCTCCTCTTGCTGTGTCAGAGCCGACCATTTTCCTGCTACGAGTGATGACACCCTCAGAAAGGTCACACCAATGCCAATCTCCCGCCCGCCCTCCTGTGACGCAAGTTTGGGGGGAACTCAGCATGACAGGTCCCCGGTGTATGCTGGGATGATGATGTGATGCAGAATACTTATGTTGGACCACCCTATGCATCATCCTAACTTCCAGGGAGATGTCAGGAAACAGTGACCTCCAATATTTATCATATAAAAATAGATTACTCTCCACTGCGACATACAGGGTACTTTCACATGGCCACTGCTAACTGGTTAGGTGGTCGAGGTGACATAGCCATGCGCTCCTGGTCACAGATGTTACGCTGCAAAGTTCCAGTTCTTGCACAATTCTGACTGCTGTGTGACATTCAGTAGTGTTCCCCTAGTTAAAGGGAAAGTATAATAGGTTTTGAGTGAATGCAAGGAAAAAAGAAGCACTATAAATAGGTTACTGCCAGTCTAACCACGTTTCCTGTGCCAGAATTCTAGTACAGATACAATGAAAAATTCCCAGCTACAGTGGCAGGAAAAAGTATGTGAACCCCCTGGAATTAACTGGTTTTCTGCAGTAATTTGCCATAAAATGTGATCTGATCCTCACCTAAGTCACAACAATTGACAAACACAATGTGCTTAGGCTGATAACACACAAACAATTCTAATTTCTCGTGTTTTTATTCAGCACACCCATTAAATATTCACAGTGCTGGAGTAAAATGTAAGTGCACCCTTGGAGTTAATAGCTGCTTGAACCTCCTTTGGCAGAATGACTTCAAGCAAGCACTTTAGGTAGCTCTACTATCCATGCATTTATATTCTGACTCACCATATAGTTTTATAGTTAAGATTTGTTTGGCACATTCAGGAAAATCTGTTAATATCAGGACATTCTAATGCAGTAGTAGAGTATTGTACCTTGGTAGCCAATTGATTAAAGCAGAAAGTTTTAGGGCCCATTCACACCATACCGTTGTGTTAATAAAGCACCTAGCATGCATTACCGGCTTCCGGGTTCGATGCGTTGCTATTCATATGAATGGCAACCCCAATGCACCTCCCGGCAATACCGTGCATTGCGGTGCAGGGGAAAGACTTGCAATCCCGAACTGTATAGTGCCTGATGAAGGGATCAGAGGAATCCAGAAATGTCCAGACGTTATCTTATGTTATCAATGTAGGGGATCACTTCGGACCTGCTCACACCATAGCGTTGTGTTAATTGCACAATACCACGCAATTGACACATGCTATCGTGCAGTTAGAGGCCCATTTATGTCTGCTGGCAAGAATGCTGGAAACCGTCTTATAGTCTGGGGAAAGTAGAGCCAAACTCCCTTTGTGGACAAAAGGGGTTAATCACGTCCTTCCCCCCTTCCATAGGAGGGTTTCCAGCATTTTGTGCCAGGAGACATAAAGTAAATGGGCCGCTACGGGTGAAAGGGGGAAGCTACGGGTGAGCATGAGACAGAGGTATGTGGCTCCAAAAGAAGAACAGTCCTCCAAATGTGGGACAGTTGCACCTCTGCAGCAGCCTCTATATCTAGAGGCCTGTGCCCTATCCCCACCCCAACAGTCCATATCAGTCATACCAACAGTCATGATTTATAGTGACCTAACAGAGTGTGGACTTATGGATAATGGTCGTGGGAAATGGGTGTGGGATGGATAAATCAACACATGATATGGGTGGATACGAAGCCTAGTATCCCTCTTATGGGAAATGTATAGCTTACAGCAAGGTAAACAGCGAAGGTTCTGCCATCATTGGAATCTTACAATCATGTAGTGATTCTTTAGTGTGTCTGGAATTTGTGACTAATCTGCTATCTACTTTACAGCAGACATCTCGGTTTTGAGCAAGCTGACAGAACTAATGTTTCACAGACCATCAGGTAGTCATATACAGGCAGATGTCTCACCAAGAATGATGGGCGGCGAGCTATCTGAGATTGAACATGTAACAGAGCTCTGGAAACTGTCCAGAGTTCCCTATTTAGACAAAGGGTGTTTGTGGTAGACAACTGGAGAAGGCATTGTCCTGTGTGATTTGTTTCCAGGAAATTTTGCTACATGTTCTTTGTACTCTAATTATCATTTTGAATGATTGAAAGCAAAACTTGCAAATGGCCCGATTTTATCAAGGGGTGTTGATATTAGATGCTTGTTGGACATTTGCAAAAGATAAAACAGCAAAAAGTATCCCGGCACACTCACAAGTCAGCATGCAAAAAAACTTGTCTCATCACTAAGGTTAAAAGCAGAGGTTTGGATACACGTCTTCTGCAGAAAATGTGAAAGCCGCACAGCCGTCAAGGCACCTCTTATAGTGCGGTCCTAATTCTAAACTATGAGAGTCTCCATCTTGGAACACATGTGGCAAAAGATTCAATTGGGTGCAGGTTTGTCAGGAGGAAGCCCAACCTCCCTTAAAGGCACAGAGACGCACAAGGGACCCCACACATCACAACGGTAGCTGAGACTCCCCATGCGTCACTGCACCAAATCAGTCAAGCAAAACAAATGGCAAACGCACTCATCAATTCGTTACCAGCTTTACAGCAAGGTGCACACGGAAGGGCTTCAAACAGTAAAACAGCAAAACGTTTCCAGGCACACTTACCAGCCAGCATGCTGGTGAAGTGAAGAATTTGCTATGTTAAAAGGAACGTCTATAAATGTTGATTGTGCCTGTGCAGTGCCCTCAAAAATATACAAAAATGTTCCTGTAATGTCAATGAGCTCAATAAGTGAAGATTGGCGTTTTTATGGAGAAACATTTAGAAATATAAAATATGCCTGATGAGGACCCTGGACCCTCTTCTCCAGAGGTGTCACCAAAGACCGGTTCCCACAACAGAGATCCGAGAGCGTAAATGGAGATGGATTGGACATACCTTACGAAAAGGGCGCAAATGAAATTTGTAGACAGGCACTCGACTGGAATCCCCAAGGACAGTGCAGGAGAGGCAGACCCAGAGGCTCCAGTTCAACAGTGGAAGTCTTTCACTTCGGCCCTATGCTCCTTCGTGGAGCAAGATATACAACTAGCTAGTACCATAAAAGATGTATCTTTTGTCTTCAATTTCTCCTGAAAAATACCAGTGCGCCCCCTGTGCCCAGGCACTCCTGTAGCTACAGTCTCATAGCTGTATATCTGCACTTCGAAATCATCTAAGGCACCACTGCCTGTGACTGCAAGTCTCAGTAGATTTGGATTATGACTTGGTGATGTCAGTGATCTGCTGTTCACTGTTCTCCTTGCTGGAGAGAAAACTGCCTGCTTCTACTTCATTCATTCTGTAGATCTGTCCTTCCTTCACCTTCTTGAATATTCTCTCACCAGTAATCAGGATGGTAGCTCTGACATGGGGAAGCAAGCCCTGCCTCTACCGTGATGACCACCTCCACATGGAGACACAGTGCAGTCCATGGCATAAGTCAGTAATGGGGCAAAAGATCAGCTGCCAGGAACCTGCATGTAATACTGATGACTGGTCCTTTATCCTCTGCTTGCCTTTTTTAGGAACAGCTTCCAGAGTTCAGGTTCTCTACCTATATAAAGGGGGAGTTTATTAGGGCATCCTGTCCTATCCCCTAACCTTCAATGTACATAGGGCTTTTATTAGGGATGACTTTCCACTGAGCATCAGAAGAAAAGAGGTGCATAGGAGGCCACCACAAAGCACCAGTGAGTAGGAAGTGTGAACAGCTGACTGTATACGTTCCTGGCCACCAATAGTAAAGTGGCTGGGGCGTGGCCTGCCTATGGCGGAGTGAAGAAGCACATTGCCTGAGCTCTGCTACCACTTGAGACTTTTCAGCTGATCACGGCATCCCAAACCCTCTTTTTTGATGTCGCAGAAGACCAAACTCCGTTCTAACGAAGACAAGCGCCCTCAGACATCCCTTCAGCGCTTCCTCTCCACGCCAGCCTCCTCCACCCGCAGTTCTTCTAAATGCCATGGGCCGTAATTACCGGGACTGCATGTCACACCAGTGCTCCCAATCGCAACGACCACTCCACCTGTGCCCGTCCTGCCAGACCGAGATCTCGCATTCGCCATAACCACAACCCTCACTAAACTGTGGGGACACCCAGCAGACATCCTTCACATTTTCTGGTCATGCCCATCACTCAAAGCTTTCTGGGACCAAGTGTGTATCACTACCCAAAAGTTCACTGATCTCCCAGTGCCTCGAGACCCGGCCTTCTTCCTCCTGTACCATAACGACGTCCCGACCAAAACTTACAAACGCTCCGTCGTGCGCCATCTGGTTAACGCTGCCCGAGCCTGTATCCCGGCACGATGGAAAGCCAAAGACCCACCCACCATATCGCAGTGGCTCGACAGGATCCACGACCTATATCTCATGGAAGACCTAACCAGCTCATTACACAATACATCCGACAAATTCGGCAGGACCTGGTTCTACTGGACTGAGTTCCTCCATTCCCCGGCATATGAAGCTTTACGCCAATGGCCTGAGACATAACCCATCTGAAAAAAAAAAAAAAAAAAATACCTCTTTAAATAAAGAATTTACAAAAAAAATAGTAAAGTGGCTTGCTATCAGGGATGGGAAATACCACCAGCTTTTAGAAACTTCACTGGAAAGGGATGGCTACGAAGCAATTGGGGGCAAACTCTGATCTGCATACGTGCTCTGGGTCAGCATTGAAGTTGGTGATTCAGCATAACACTTAGACACTTAGCAGTTACAGATGTAGGGCAGCAGATTAACGGGTTTACTTTGTGTCTCCATGGCAGTAGAAATTTTAAAGAAAGACCCATTATACTACTGTAAAAGGGAACAAAAGGAAGGTTACAAAATACAAGGTTACAAAAATAAAAGGTTGCAAAGGGAGCTGAAATAATAGGTATCGTATAACTTCTCCTCTTCCGTTTCATCTCTTTGTTTTAGAACTCTCTGACTTTCACTCATGCTGAGGGCTGAATCAATGCAGTGTTTCAGGTGTTCAGTGTCCCTCACTCACCTGCATGACTGATCATGACTGTGCCATAATTCTAGAATGTTGTGGTTTCTGCCTCGAAAAATACAGCATTGTAAAGTGCCTGTTTGACAATGAAGTAATAGAATGTGACCGCTTGTCTTTGGAATGCAGCCGCACTCATTAAAGCATGAACAGACTCATTATGTTGATCTTTTTG
>NW_017306819.1:220486-222129 GCF_000935625.1 Nanorana parkeri
AGGTACCTCCCAAAAAAACTCTGCCCTCGACCTCACTCATTTGACCATATGGGGCTAAGCTACAGGTTCTTCTAATTGCCACCTTTCCCAACTTCACATACTATTCCTTTGCTCCCCACTGTCGGCCCCAAACTGGCTCCTCATCATCTCCTCCACCGGGGCTCCAGCCTCACCAGCCTGTCCCGATCACCAGTCTGCCATCATCCCAACTGAGAACTGAGAGTCCAGGAGCTGTGCACCAACCCCGAACATACCCCCAGACTCACCCACCTCCACCTCACTCAGGGAGAATGCGGCTGTCGACACTTTGTGGGGCAGAGACTACCACACAGAAGGCAGAGACTGCAGCCAGTGCATGCAATGCTATTAGCCCGCTGGACCATGGGGGGGGGGCTGGGACCGGATCCCACTGGGCGCCCCCTCCCCCGCCAACCGTGTGCCCTGCAACAGCGGTAGGTCCGCCCCTGCGCCTGCTAACATCATCACATCTAATGCAGGGTCCATAGCCCTACATTATCTGTGAGGACACCACGGCACAGTCCATGAGCTGGAGCAGAGTTGAGGGTCAACAGCCATTGGAGTGGGGATCAGGTAAGTAAAAGTTATTTATAGTAAAAGTTCTTTATAAAAGTTCTTCCCTAGACAAAATCGACCAGTTGACCCTATGTAGAGCAGGGGTAGCTCCACCGCAAGGGCATTCCTTTTCTTTACCCACACATAGGCTTTCTTCTATGAAACATGAAATAATGAATCTACTAATGTGGCATAAATTCAATAAAAAGAACGAGGAAATACATTTGCAAATGCTGGTGATTTTGCATTTAACATTTGGAAGTTCCCCACGGCTCCACCCGTGTAATCACTGCGAACACCACCATTCTTCCATGGTCGATGATGCTGTATGCAGTGCAGGTAATCCACAATATCTACATATGCTAGGACTACAGAACACCTTCTCTTATGGAGGTGAGACGAGAAAGTGTCCTTTAGTTCTGACACAATTCCTGTTCTAGGGTGACAACGCTGCTTCTCCATAGATACTAGGGATACTAGTATTGGTATTAGTGCCAATATCGAGCATTTGGGCGAGTACACGTACTCAACCAAATGTTCCCGAGGCCTATCCCAATAACGGAACTTCCTGTATCAGGAAGCGTGGCTGAAAGTCATTACACGCTGCCTGGCTTCCTGATAGGCCGGGAAGCCGGATTCATGCTCCCTTGTCACCATGGAGCATGGACCTGGCTTCCCAGCCAATCAGGAAGCTGAGGGGTGGGTATTGAATAGCCACCCAGCTTTCTGATTGGTTGGGAAGCTGGCCAATCAGGAAGTCAGGTGGCGAGTCATTACCCACCCCCCGGCTTCCTGATTGGCCACAAAGCCATCTCCATGCTTCCTCTTCACTTGGTGACAGGGTAGCATGGAGCCAGCTTCCCAGCCAATCAGGAAGCTGGGTGCCCTATAATGACTCGCCGCCTGGCTTCCTGATTTGTCGGGAAGCTTGGCCAATCAGGAAGTCAGACGGTGAGTCATTACTTGCCCCCCAGGCTTTCCGATTGGCCAAAAAGCTGGCTCCATGCTACCTCATCACCTGATGCCGAGGGAGCATGGAGACGGCTTCCCGGCTAATAAGAAAGCCGGGC
>NW_017306819.1:226721-227098 GCF_000935625.1 Nanorana parkeri
AGGTACCTCCCAAAAAAACTCTGCCCTCGACCTCACTCATTTGACCATATGGGGCTAAGCTACAGGTTCTTCTAATTGCCACCTTTCCCAACTTCACATACTATTACTTTGCTCCCCACTGTCGGCCCCAAACTGGCTCCTCATCATCTCCTCCACCGGGGCTCCAGCCTCACCAGCCTGTCCCGATCACCAGTCTGCCATCATCCCAACTGAGAACTGAGAGTCCAGGAGCTGTGCACCAACCCCGAACATACCCCCAGACTCACCCACCTCCACCTCACTCAGGGAGAATGCGGCTGTCGACACTTTGTGGGGCAGAGACTACCACACAGAAGGCAGAGACTGCAGCCAGTGCATGCAATGCTATTAGCCCGCTG
>NW_017306819.1:227147-260575 GCF_000935625.1 Nanorana parkeri
ACACAGAGGGCAGAGCGTGCAGCCAGTGCATGCAAGGCTATTAGCCCGCTGGACCATGGGGGGGGGGCTGGGACCGGATCCCACTGGGCGCCCCCTCCCCCGCCAACCGTGTGCCCTGCAACAGCGGTAGGTCCGCCCCTGCGCCTGCTAACATCATCACATCTAATGCAGGGTCCATAGCCCTACATTATCTGTGAGGACACCACGGCACAGTCCATGAGCTGGAGCAGAGTTGAGGGTCAACAGCCATTGGAGTGGGGATCAGGTAAGTAAAAGTTATTTATAGTAAAAGTTCTTTATAAAAGTTCTTCCCTAGACAAAATCGACCAGTTGACCCTATGTAGAGCAGGGGTAGCTCCACCGCAAGGGCATTCCTTTTCTTTACCCACACATAGGCTTTCTTCTATGAAACATGAAATAATGAATCTACTAATGTGGCATAAATTCAATAAAAAGAACGAGGAAATACATTTGCAAATGCTGGTGATTTTGCATTTAACATTTGGAAGTTCCCCACGGCTCCACCCGTGTAATCACTGCGAACACCACCATTCTTCCATGGTCGATGATGCTGTATGCAGTGCAGGTAATCCACAATATCTACATATGCTAGGACTACAGAACACCTTCTCTTATGGAGGTGAGACGAGAAAGTGTCCTTTAGTTCTGACACAATTCCTGTTCTAGGGTGACAACGCTGCTTCTCCATAGATACTAGGGATACTAGTATTGGTATTAGTGCCAATATCGAGCATTTGGGCGAGTACACGTACTCAACCAAATGTTCCCGAGGCCTATCCCAATAACGGAACTTCCTGTATCAGGAAGCGTGGCTGAAAGTCATTACACGCTGCCTGGCTTCCTGATAGGCCGGGAAGCCGGATTCATGCTCCCTTGTCACCATGGAGCATGGACCTGGCTTCCCAGCCAATCAGGAAGCTGAGGGGTGGGTATTGAATAGCCACCCAGCTTTCTGATTGGTTGGGAAGCTGGCCAATCAGGAAGTCAGGTGGCGAGTCATTACCCACCCCCCGGCTTCCTGATTGGCCACAAAGCCATCTCCATGCTTCCTCTTCACTTGGTGACAGGGTAGCATGGAGCCAGCTTCCCAGCCAATCAGGAAGCTGGGTGCCCTATAATGACTCGCCGCCTGGCTTCCTGATTTGTCGGGAAGCTTGGCCAATCAGGAAGTCAGACGGTGAGTCATTACTTGCCCCCCAGGCTTTCCGATTGGCCAAAAAGCTGGCTCCATGCTACCTCATCACCTGATGCCGAGGGAGCATGGAGACGGCTTCCCGGCTAATAAGAAAGCCGGGCGGCGAGCCATTACACGCCGCCCCGGCTTCCTTAGTGGGACTTCTGGTATCAGTATTTGGTATCGGCGAGTACCAAAAAAAAAAATATTGGTACTTGTACTCGATACCCAAAAAACAGTATCAGTGCATCCCTAGTAGATAGAGTACAGTGAGTGAGCGTTGTCACCCTAGGACATGCAAACCAAGAAAAAATCCTGAAAACAAATGCTAAGCTGCAATAGATTACATTGTTGTTCTTGGTCTTAGATCCACTTTAATATGGAAAAAACTCCCGGGAAAACACCATTACATCTGACTCCGACGTCCAATATGTTTATCCTAAGCCGTGTCACTTCCTCTTATTCCATGTGACCTTAGCAGATATTAGGAAATATCACAGCGGTGCTCTTCAATCTGTGTACAGTACTAAGTCACCATGCAGTAAAAATAAACAGTTTATAAATGATGTGATCGCCATCTCTTCCTGCATCTTGCTTTGCATCACTGATGACCACCCGCAATGCAAAATAAAACACGCATACGTTTTCCTCATGCGGAAGGTATTTTGATTCGATACGTAAAAAAGAGAAGTGTGGGGGGGTCAAATGAACTTCGTAAAAAACAAATTCCAATGACGTGATACATTCTTGCCGAATTATACATTGGAATGGATATGCCGACTTTACATCAGGACCGATGTGCTTATCATCATGCGGGGGTGTCATGTTGATTGATTGGTACTGTATGACCATCACCTCACCTCCAATTCTCCTCCTTAGTGAGGCTGATGACCTAAAGATGTTGTCACACGGTTCATTTTACCATCTTTACCATCTGAACTCAAACGGGTGTTTGATTTCAATGGGCCACGGTGCAACTTTAAACTTGGACCCTACAATGGAACACTTTTGATTGTTCCATTCGACCCATAAAGGGGACCTGCAGGTGAACATCTAAATATACAGATGAACTACTGGGAGCTCTTTTACATGGCAAAGGATTTGGGCCCATTTACATTTGTATGGTGTGTTAATGCGTATTAGGTCCTCTGCTAACCTGCATTGCAATAAGACAGCCCCTTGAAAATAATGGGCTCTAAAAATCGGACATGCCACAAAATGTTTTGATGCCACGCATTATGGTGTGCTGTAGTATAGGCAACGCCTGTGCGTTGCATGCTATTTGACATGAATGGGACTGTACCCTGTCAATGCATTTAATGTAATGCACCCATTAACCCGCACTTTTCCACAACACATAGATGTAAATCTGGCTTTGTATTTCTACCCATGTAGTTTGGAGATTTAGAAAGCCCGGTCACACCACACAACCCTGTCTGTCTGGTGAAGAGACCTGATATTGCTCTGCTGCAGTTCAATACTTATACATAAGTAACACTTAGGGCTGGTGCAGACCTGGGCAACCTGGGACATGTGCCCCAGCAGCTCATTGTGCAGGAAGCTAAAACTTTAATGCTAGGTTCAAATGTGAGCGATACCAGGGGCGCGTGTCCCGGTACCATGTGATTGTGTGTGGTTGCATGCAGCGGTTGCCGCGCGGCCCCATTGGTTTCCATTCTGATTACATCCGCACGGCAATCGCTAAAAAAAGGTACATGTACCTTCATTTGCGACACACGACGTGCAGCTTTTTTGAGCCGCGATCATGTGTAATTGCACGGGTAGTATGGCGGCGGGAAAATTGCCCAATCTGCCCAGCGCGACTGGGGTGTCATTAGAAAATAATGGCACCGCCAGCGCGATCGGCGGTGGTGGGCTATTGCTGCAAGGTCACGGATAGCCATAGTGTAAACCTGGCCTTTTAGGTCTCTCCTCCCCACCACCAGCCTGCAGCTGGACAATCAAAGGAGAAGCAGCAGACTGAGGAGTTCATCTCTCTGTCATTCTCCTCTCTCTTCCCATCAGCATGCTTTTTGCACTGCCTCTTTGGGGGGGCTGTAAGGCAGGGAGTGGTTTTTGTGTGCAGCTTCCTGTTTGTACGGACCTGGTTGTCTGACACGTTGCCTGGCTGTGGCACTTCCTCCTTGACTGAGGTAGCATAGATGTCCCCATTCTTTCCCCACTACAACCCCCCAAGACCACCCACCACCCGTCCTTGTAAGTAATAACTAGACCACACTCGAGATTGGTATAAAATGGCCTTGGCAGCCTTTTATTAACAACTTTGATATATAAAACATACTATATATAAACAATTATCAGAATTACCTGAACAAAGTTGCAGGTCTTT
Source organism: Nanorana parkeri (assembly GCF_000935625.1). Taxonomy (NCBI): domain Eukaryota; kingdom Metazoa; phylum Chordata; class Amphibia; order Anura; family Dicroglossidae; genus Nanorana; species Nanorana parkeri. The sequence goes on from NW_017306819.1 coordinate 230,693, forward strand.
GAAGGCCACACCTTTGATCCGTTACTTGCGGCAGTACTACAACCTGTTAGGCCCCCAGCCGCAACACACCGCCTCGGGGACAACCACCAACTGACCGCATACACTCCAAATATCAATAGATGAATAGAGGTCCCATACCAAGAAAGGTCCCCAAACCTTAACAACCAGCACCTATTATTTGATGGCCTCCAAAGACCCCAACCACATAACAACCCAGACTAACACCAAAATTCCTTGGGCGGGTGGGAGGAAAGTTCACTCTACCTCAGACAATCTCCAACTGCTGCCGAGAAGACCCTCCTCCTCAGACCACCGTTCAAGACCCACCTCACCTTTCGACCTGTCCAATCAGGTAAGTGACCATGTCCACAAGACCGAACCCTCGTTAACCCTTTTAGGTTGTCTCCACTATACACCTTGTCATGTATGCACTGCGCTTATTTTCTTTTTTGCTTCGGGCCTTCCTTTCATTTTTGTTTGATTGTACTGACACTAGTTGCATTTACAAAAATACAAGGATGTATTGATGAATATAGATCTGCATTAATGTGCGCCCTTTAAATCTACCCGGAGTTCAGCTTTAGAGTGCTGATATCTAATCAAAACCTTTTTGATACAACCCAGCCTTTTATTCCTGCTGTTTATTGAATGCAGAAAGTTTTTAGTGTTTTAACGCTTGAATTGCCCTCATTCAGCTCGGTGCCATTGGAGAGCCGCTCATCATGTACACTGCAGAGCTTGCATTTGCTTTTTTACTAGTAACCGCTTGCCTCTACACCTAGGGAGGACATGCTCAGCCAAGCAAGTCAGCCTGTCTTGGGGGTCCAAATTTCTGATCATCTGCACTTGGTGAGTAGCAGGCAGCAGAACTGTATTGTTAATGATTTATTTCCAGTGACAATTTCTAGGTTAAGGTTTCTTAATTACAAAATATCTTGGAACATATTACACTCCACAGGACGTGTCCTTGAGGATCTATTTCTGAAAAAAAAAAATCTATTGAGGATGCTGGAAAAAATATAAAGTATTTTTATCTTACCACTTCTGGTTCTGTTTCTTGTTAATCACCTACGTTAGGGATGAGGAGGACTGCTAGGAAAGTTAATGGCGTCACAAACTTTGTGTACTTTGATTTTCCTGGCAGCCTCACTGGGCATTTCCTACCTTATTTCTGGCTAAACCAGGGATGCCAAGCTGGTCTATTTAAATGGACCGTCTACAGTCATGAAAGCATTGCCGTCTTTGTCCCACAGTATACAGATCAATATATGTCAACAACTGACTATATATTGTGATAGTTTGGGGAATATAGCCCAATGGTGAGTGCTAAGTGACCACTCCTGAAGCCGACTTTAAACATAAAAAGGACAGTCTTTATTTAGTCAAAAGGTCAACAATCCATGATAAATGAAAAAGAACAGTTCGTTGGACTTTCATCAAAACATTATCCTTCGGTCTCACCGACGTCTTTCTGTCCCATACACTCCCCGTGTTATAGTCCCAGGACTTTACCATATTTCTCTGTAAATACAGTCCTCGGTATTGCTCAGCTGCTTTCCCCCGCTCCAAGCCTTTTAGTATTCACCCCTGTTAGGTCTCTGTCTCTCCAACAGGTATCTCAGGGTCACCAACCCTCTTGACCTCTCCCAGCCTTCCTGGCTGTGTCACCTGTGCTAGCGCACGCAGCAGAGTCTGCCTGTGGTCACGTGCCTCCTGCACACCCACAACTCTTCCCTGAGCTCTGGGCTGGCTTCCTAAAGAGGCTGCTCTCAGCCACCTGATCAGCCCAGGCTGGTCATTGGCAATACCTGGCCCCAGGACTGGAGAGTTCATCCCACCCAGAGCTCTAAGAAATCTCCAGAGCTCCAGATCCCAGCTATAATTAGGAAAACCCGGATGTATCTGAAAAGGGAGGTTCTGCCCTATAAAATGGTTCACATTCTGGACCCTCTCAGCCCCTCTGGCTGAGAGTCCTGGGTGCCAAAGCTGCACTACTACACCGTGGCATTGCCATGCACTGCCACAATATATATACAGGCATGGCCAAAAATATTGGCACCCCTGCACTTCTGTCAGATAATGCACCACTGTGCGCAGAAAATTGTTGCAATGACAAATGTTTCGGCATTCTCTTGTTTATTTCTTTTGTTTGTATTGGTATGACAGAAAATGAAACATTTTTTTTGATGAATTAAAATGACAGCTTTTTTGTGCAGCCCATCATTCTACTGTTTTCAGAAAAAGATATGAGGCCCTTAAAGAAAAAAAACATAGTAAGACAAAGCGCTTGAGAGTACTGGACTCGCCAGCAATGAGTCCAGATCTGAATCCCATAGAGCACCTGTGGAGAGATCTCAACAGCAGTTGGGAAAAGGAACCTTCCAATCTGAGACACCCGGAGCAGTTGCCCAAAGATGAGTGTAAGAAACTCATTGATGGTTACAGGAAGCCATTACATAGTTACATAGTATTTGAGGTTGAATAAAGACACAAGTCCATCAAGCCCAACCTATTGTGTGTATGCATGTATGTTTGAGCAGGTGTGTGCATGTGTATTAGTCCATGTGTGATTTTGTTCTTAGGCGTATCTGTACCCCTGTATATTATGGTCTCCGATGAACTCGTCCAGGAGTTTCTTGAATGATTCCACACTCTTAGCTGAGATCACTTCCTGCGGCAGCGAGTTCCAGACCTTAAACGCTCTGACTGTGAAGAACCCCCTGCGCCCTGTGTGCTGACATTTTTTTCCACCAATTTTTGGTTGTGCCCTCTGGTCTTTGTTACGAAGCTAACCGTAAACAGTTTGTTAATAATGTTGCTGTCACCCTTAAATAGTTTATACAAGAAGATCATGTCCCCCCTTAATCTCCTAACCTCCAACGAGAACATATTTAATTTTAACAACCTTGTTTCATAGTTCAGATCCTCAAACCTCTTAATAAGTTTGGTTGCTCTCCTCTGGACTTTTTCCAGCTCAAGGACATCCTTTCTGAGTATTGGTGACCAAAACTGGACCGCATACTCCAGATGTGGCTGAACCAGTGATCTATAAAGTGGCAAAATTATAGACTTGTCCCTGCAATACATTCCCTTCTTAATGCAAGACAGGACTCTGCTTGCTTTGTTTACAGCAGTTTGTCACTGCGAGCTATTCTTCAGTCTGCAGTCTATAATGACCCCCAGATCCTTCTCCGTTTCCGACTTCCCTAGTGGCACACCCATAAGTGTATAGTCCATTTGCTTATTTTTAACTCCAAGGTGCATTACCGTATATTTATCGACATTGAACTTCATCTGCCATACAGTTGCCCACTCCCCGATTTTCTCCAGGTCCTCCTGTAATGTTGCAATGTCTGAATCCCTGTCTATTGCCCTCCCAATTTTCGTATCATCAGCTATTCACTCCATCCCCGATATCATTAATAAATAGGTTAAAAAGCATGGGGCCCAGCACAGAACCCTGGGGCACGCCACTCATGACTTCAACCCATTCTGAAAAGGTGCCATTAACTGATACTCTTTGTGCACGTTCTTGTAGCCAGTTTTCTATCCACGTGCATACTAATTCATCTATGCCCATACCCCTTAGCTTGTATAACAAGCGTTTATGTGACACCGTATGCTTTGGAAAAGTCCAGATATACTACGTCCACCGGCCTCCCCCCATCCAGATCTCTACTTACCTCTTTGTAAAAGGTCAGCAGGTTGGTCTGGCAAGAACGATCCTTCCTAAATCCATGCTGCATATCAGTTATTATGCCATGATCCCGGACGAATTCCACTAAGTAGTCCTTAATAATTCCCTCTAACAGTTTACATACTATGCATGTCAGACTAACTGGTCTGTAGTTCCCTGGTTGGCATTTTGACCCTTTTTTGACTATAGGTACCACATTAGCCCGTCGCCAGTCGCTTGGCACTCTACCAGCCATTACGGATTCCTTAAAAATTAGGAACAACGGTCTCGTTATCTCCTTGTTCAGTTCCTTGAGTACCTTGGGATGTAGATTACCTGGTCCTAATGCTTTATTTGCATTTAGTAGTTTAAGCCTTTGTTGTATCTCAGTTTCAGTCAACCATTCAGGTGTATTTCTTGTTAAATTTTGTGTTTTATCATGTACATTAAACCTGTCTGTTTCCTCTGTGAATACCGACGAAAATAAAGTATTTAGCGCCTCGGCCCTCTCCCTGTCGTTTGTGAGTAGCGACCCATTTATGTCCTTTATTGGGCCTATCTGTTCCTTTCTCCCCTTTTCACTGTTTATGTACTGATAACAAATTTTGGGGTTCTTTTTACTAACTTCGGCGATATATTTCTCACATTCAATTTTAGCTGCCCGGACTGCCAGTTTACATCTTCTGTTACATTCTTTGTAGTTTTGGAATGCCGATACTGTCCCCTCCGTTTTATACTTAGTAAACACCACTTTCTTTTCCTTAATGTGTAGTTTTACCATTTTGTTTAGCCATATTGGCTTTGTTTTTAATCTTTTACTTTCGCTACCCAACGGTATACACCTGGTAATACATTTTTTTAATATGTTCTTGAAACAGTCCCACTTTTGGTCAAAGTTTAGTTCATCAAATAAGTTTTCCCATTCGATTTCACCCACTATGTTGCGTAGTTTATCAAAGTTGGCCTTCCTTGAAGTTTAGGCTTCTCGTCCGCCCATCACCCTTCCCTTTCTTGCGCCCAATATTAAAAGCAATCACCTTGTGATCACTATTACCCAGTTTCTCCCCGATTACAGTATCCTCAATTCATTCTGTATTATTGCTGATGATCAGATCTAAAATGGCATTTTCCCTGGTCGGGACCTCAACCATCTGATCCATAAAATTGTCTTGCAACATATTAAGAAAATGGGCAGCCTTTGCCGATTGGGAAGTTCCATTAGCCCAGTCTATGCTTGGGTAATTGAAGTCTCCCATTACCACAACATTACCCTGTTTCCCCTGATTTCAGTTATTTTTTCCAAGGGCGGTGCTACCAAATATTAATTGAGGGTGCCAATAATTTTGTCCAGTCTATTTTTGGAGTTTTGCGTGGAATGTGTCAGATTTGGCTTTTTTTTCTCCACTTTTTTGTGTCATACTAATACAAACAAGAAATAAACATGAAAATGCCAAAACATTTGTCATTGCAACAATTTTCTGCGTGAAGTGTTGCATTATCTGACAGAAATGCAGGGGGGCCAAGATTTTTGGCCATGACTGTATATACTGGAGGGCTAGACAAATCCCAGGAACCCAGTGCTCTTAACAGGTGGTGCCTAATTATTGAGGTTTCCTCTAGTTGTTGCCAATGGAGCTGGCTCCTAAATACAATCCTGCTGGCTCTTGCATTGGGCAGACCGGCTCCTGAATTCCATATTCATTTGTCATCTCCAGATAAACTGTAAGAGACATTGTCACAGAAGGATGGATTTTATCTTAAACTCATTTTCCCAACTAACAAAGTTGATAGGTATGGTTAACGGTATTGCAGGTTATCCCAGTATCTACGGTACCACATAGGTCCAGATGGTGTTATGGACCTCAGTGGTATAGCTCACGTCTCGACCTTCCTTATTAAAGCTTCTGCAGAAGAAGACTGTAACACTAAGGAAGCAGAAGGCTTTTCTGGGCTTCCTAGGAACCTCATGGCATGCTAACATGGCCCAATGTGAAATAACAGAGAATAAGAATGAAGTCATTGTGTGATTTCATCATCCTTCATTACTATACCACAACTCTTCCTACAGCCATATCTATAAACCGGCCTCTGGTGGAGTACAATTTCCTATTCAGCTCAAGCTGGATGAGTCACGGTGCCACTGTGCAGCACTTCAGTAAGTAGTCTGAAGATTTTATTGTCACGTTGGACACCACAAGCAAGACGTTTCCTTCCCCAAGTGGGTGACAGAGTAGTGCGGTAATCATTTGGCTTTACACTGATGTCACTGCACACTTCCGTGTGGTGACAGGAAGGCCAATTTATGTCAAATTCTAATTTTAAATTGTGTTTGTTAGATCGTTTTATTACATCCTATTATGACCAGCTTAAAGTGACATTAAAGTAAAAAAATTTTTGCCCTCCCCCCAATGTTAATGTCAGCATTTACCTTAAATGATGTCTCTTAATCCAATCTTCCTCTTCTTTCCTGTCCTTTTCAGCCTTCTCTCCAGCGCTGTGGAGGGTCTTCGATCCATCACTGACTCCTCTGTCCTGGCTGTCACTTCCGATCCCACGGTGTCTGCATGCGGGTGCACGCGTCCATAGACTTATCATGCGTCTCTGCTCGTCTCCCGGCCGAAAATCCGAACTGCGCATGCGCCCGCCCCAAGATGCTTTGCGGCCGCCCGAGCAGTTTTGGATTTTCGGGCGGGAGGGCGCGGGGAAGACACAGCCAAGTTTAAACCGCTGTTAAAGCGGGGTTTAAAAAAAAAAAACTTTTTGCCTATATCTACCGCTTGCTAGCCTCATATGTATGCAAAAACAACAGAGGGTTTAGAAACCCTTTAAATGTCACCAATGATAGAGACACCAATAAAAAAAAAATAAACCTCAAAAAATACAATTCAACAATCTCCATATAGTGTATTGACCCTTAAGATACAAACATATATTATATTGAGGCTTGCCAGTCCTTAGATGTGGTGGCTGCATTGGTTTTCTTTTTTTTTTCAGGCTTCTATTCGGTTTTCAACTTCTTTTTATTTTCAACTGGCTAGTAACACACCAGAAATCACAGGGCCCCTCCCGCAAACTGCGTCCCTGCCAACATTATACTGGCCGCCTATACTGACAGTATTGCATTTACATTGCATCCTCCTGAACACAGGAACACAGGATGCGAGATGACATCACGGCGGGGTGTCACCCGGTCTCCGCTCCGTGTGTCCCCCAGCCTCAGGACGCCCCTGGTTAAGAGTGAAATCCGGAAAAAATCTTATTACCAGGGAAATAGGATGTGGGGGAGATATTGTAACAATCGTTTGTATTAACGGGAGAATCTGGTGAGTGGACAAAAGAGATTGATTGCACGAAGGTGGAACCTGGTAACCAGGGGACGCTGATCTGTCATTGCCCAGCTGTCAGTAGCAGGCTTTCGGATGGCTGTTCGGCCCGCTTCGGCTTTCACCTCGGCTCAGTCGAGTCGAAGCATATGCCTTCCGCTCGACCGAGCCACTCTGCCAACTTCGGGAGCTGTACAGGCTATAGTGAATAGCCCGTACAGCATCCCTTCGGTTCTACTGAACCGAAGGGCTCAGGCGGCCAAAGCTAGCCGAAGGATCAGCCGAAGCTACGGCTGATCCTTCGGCTAGCTTTGTGAATAACCCCCTTAATCTATACAGAGAAAAGTATTTTCCAGCAATCCTGATCTGCATACCTATTCCAGGTGTGTGGCTTAGAAAATACACAAAGCAGAGGGTCAGCAACAGCCAAACAACTAGAATTTTCAGAAGGAAGTCAACAATGGCACCACCCCAATTGTTTCTCAAGATTAAGTATACTAAGAGCTTACTCACACTTCAAGAGGACCTGAACTGTGGAAGCTATGCCTCAAAGAATGACTATAGAAAGAAACTTGTTGCACTCCTTACCGGATGGCCCAACGACGGGAGGGTGCTTGTAGTGACTGCGGATGGCACCGCTGGTTACAGGTATCAAATGAAGAAATGTCACCAGCACGCCAAAAATCCTTTCAGGATAACCATGTGTTCATGTAATAAGAACCATGCCAAGTAAAAACAAGTGCTTTTGGGGCCACGTAGGGTGGACAAACCGCTGTTAGTAATGGAACTAGATAATTGGCATTGATGGCTGAAAAATTATTGGTTGAAAAATTATTATTCTCTAAAAAATGCTAAAACGGATTACCCATTTTTAGAGAATAATAATTTTTCAACCAACAATGCCAATGATCTAGTTCCATTACTAACAGCGGTTTGTCCACCAGACGGGTGTTAGTTAAAATCTGAAACACCGGCGATTGGCTTAACACTGCCATGTGATCTTTTTTGACAAACTTTTGTGATTGGTCACTTCCTAATTTAAAAGAGCAGGATATAGGAGAGTTCCCCTAGGTTCTGATGAAGGGGGCGTGCCCCTGAAACGCGTAGACCTTTCGAACTCACAGGGGCAGAGGACGCTGATGTGTTTCAACCCTTTAGACTCCCGCTACTAGAGATTTTAATGTCATCGACTTTTACATGCTTTTAACCACCGACTTTTTTGTAAGTACAATTTCAGTTGTGTGTCGTACAAATAAATTACGCTTTTACACTATGGAGGCGCTCTGTTTTGTTCTTTGTTCCCAGACTTACAATACAGTGTATTGCACTGTGTCTGTGTGGAGGCGGCCATCATAGTCCAGGAGCTGGGCTTTGCTTCCTCATGTCAGTACTAAAACTATACTCAGGCATACATACATTTGTTTGCAGAGCGTGCGACAGCCATATTGGCCGCCAGCACGTTCTGCCCCGGGGCGCGCTGCCATCTTTGACTTTATATCTTGGTATACACCAAGATGGCGGCGCCTGAACATACAGGTGCCGCCATCTTAGTGTATATCAAGATACACTCACAGATGGCAGCGCGCAGAACACGCTGTCTGCCAACATGGCCTCTGCTCTTTCTGCATTTTCAGTGTGACATCACATGCTGAACGAGCAGTGGCCATATCGCCCGCCGGCGCGTTCTGCGCTGGCACTCCACCATCCTTGAGTGTATCTTGGTATACACCAAGATACACTCAAAGATGGCGGCGCACAATCGCAGAACGCCAGCGTTTCAGTGCGATGTCACACGCTGAACGAGCCGGGGCCATATCGGTCGTCGGTGCGTTCTGCGCACCGACAACCGATACATCTTTGAGTATGTCTTGGTATACACTAAGATAGTGGCGCCCGAACATAAAGGCCGAGATACACTCAAAGATGGTGGTGAGCAAGCGCAGAAAGCGCCAGTGGCCAATATGGCCGCCGCTCGTTCTGCATTTTCAGTGCGTGGTTACGGATTTGGAGACTTTGGAGAATTTGGAGCAGAAAAATTTGTTTTCTTTAATGAAACAAATCGAAAAGTTTTTCGTTTTCATTTGTTTCATCAGAAAATGATTTTGTTTGCCGTGCACATGTCTACAGGGTACCTCTTAGGAACAATTAAAACTTCTAGATGTTCCCTATAAGACAGAAGATCTTCACTTTTTAAATGCAGGTTAGCTTTAAAGGGAACCCGTCACCAAAAAAGGAGTTTTGTTTTGTTATGTGTATGCAGCAATTCAATCATCCCGAGAATGTCTTTCCGTTATGTCTGTCAGTGTCTGCATTGATATTACACCTAGGTGTGCCCACTTGGTGAATATCAGACATGTAGAAGGAAGGCCATTCTGAATCATCTGCTGATTGCTGCCAGGATGAGTGACTATATTACATTATTTGTGCCTCTTTCACACCCCCGTGATCTTCCTCTTAGCTCACACATTCATTTATTTCTACTCAATTTTATTTTTATTTTTATATTTATAAACTGATCTTCTATGTTTCTTTATCACTTGTTAAAATATAAAATATCTTTAATATAATAAACATTAAATAAAGAAACATTTAATACATGATTTTGCTGGGCTTTCTAATAAGAGAGCCTAGCACTAGTTGCTTACATTATGACACCCCCTTCAGTCTATCATGAATGCAGCTGCTAGACTCATTCACCTAACCAACCCCTCAGTGTCTGTAACCCCCCTCTGCCGATCCCTGCACTGGCTTCCATCCCCAACCCCCCTCTGCCGAACCCCTACACTGTCTTCTATCCCCTGCCCCCCTCTGCCAATCCCTGCCCTGGCTTCCAATAGCCCAAAGCATACAATTCAAAATATTAACAATGACTTACAAAGCCATCCACAACCCTGCCCCCGGCTATATCGCCAACCTTGTCTCAAAATATCACCCTAACCGCCCCCTACGCGCTTCACAAGACCTCTTGGTTTCCAGCTCCCTCGTCAACTCCTCCCATGCTCACCTCCAGGACTTCTCTAGAGTCTCTCCCATCCTCTGGAACTCTTTACCCCAACCTGTCCGTCTATCTCCCACTCTGACTGCCTTTAGGCGATCCCTAAAGACTCGTCTCTTCAGCGAAGCGTATCCCACCTCAACCTAACCACTCAACCATCACGCTCTCAGACAATTCATCCCCACACAGCTACCTCCTCAGGTATCACTGGCCCCTCCCTTTTAGATTGTAAGCCCTCAGGGGCCGGGCCCTCCTTACCATCTTGTCTTGAATTGTATTGTGATTGTAATGTCTTCCTTATATTGTAAAGCGCTGCGCAAACTGTTGGCGCTATATAAAACCTGTATAATAATAATAATTAAAAAAAAACAAACAAAAAAAACATTTATAAAAAAAAAACATTAAATAAAGAAACATTTAATACATGCTTTTGCTGGGTTTTAGTACTAGTTGCTTACATGATGACTCTCTGAGAATCCATATGACTCCATTCAAGCTAGATACAGGGAAGGGATGCATCCTTCCATTAACTCATACAGCTGTGTGTGAGCTGCAAGTAGCAATGGACAGCAGGAAATCGAATGACACGGTGTTCATAGTTTATCTGTAGAACTTCTCAGCAGAAGCATCAAAGTGCATTTCCAAGTTTGAGAATTTCCACTGAAATTGTTACTTCAAGCTCTATTAAAATAAAAAAGAAAGAAAGAAACTTTTCACGCTATGGGAATCTTCTAAGCAGCCAACACCTATGTGAATAACTCCCCAATCAAATAATATTTGTGCAGCGCTCCAGAGATCTATGGTGAATAATCTTGTGTAGTAATACAAAGTGACAAATGATTACAAACTGAAACAATCTGCAAGTGTAACAAAGTATAACTTATGATGAGCGATCCTCCACCTGGAAGCTATTACCATCAGCTCCCAAGTGTGCGTGTTAGAAATGTAACTAACAAACAGTCTCCAATATAAACACGCTCTTTGGTGTTGCTTCTCCCGCGTCCACTTGTGATCACGCTATATAATTTATAGTCACGTGTTCTTTTAGGTGCTAAAAGGCAAACTCCTAAGTGAATCAGTGCTTCTTGTTTAACTCTTGCTCACCTTCTCTACTGGACTACAGTATGGCCAGCAATGCTTGTCCCCTCTCCTTAGGGGTTGCAGGGTCAGGATACCTACCGTTGGCTGCACCAGGACCCGAATGTCTGCAGTGGGGCCCAGGGAGATCTGGTCCTGGGCACCCCTCATTGGTCAATTCAGGGTCCATGGGGCCCGGGGTGGGGGGGTCCGACGGGCTTCTGAGCAGGGGGGTGGGGGTTCCCTGCTCGGACTCTGGGCCGTGTCCCTAGTAACAGGCGGTGGGAAAGGAGATTCCTGGCAGTGCGCAGGCTCTGGGAGAACCCGAGGAGACCTGGCGATGGGGGAGACGGAAGGAGGAGAGCAGGTGAGAGATGCAATTAATCCGAGTATAGACTGTACGGGGAACTGGCACTGCTCGTAGATTCCTGTGTATATAGAGATCTCTGTTTATATATGGATCAGTGTATATAGTAGTGTTGCCACTCATCCGGGCGTTTGCGAGGGCTACTTGGCTGTATCCCAATGGAAACACGCGACAAAAACACAGCAAAGAAGCTCCTGTACCTTTTCAGGCGTAGGCAGTTTTATATCGCGTTCAGACGGGCTGAAATACGGCAAGGTGTGAACCATACCTGTTACTTACCTTCCAGTGTATCCTCCACCCTGCTACACATTTACCCCTTCACATGTGAGATCCACTCCTTCCTTTTACTTTGTTCTATACTTCTATCGCACTCTGCCTGTGTGCATTTACCTCTTGGATCTGCTCTTGGTATTGAATCTTTCTACTTGGATCGCCCGCTCCCTGTGTGCATTTACCTCTGTGATCTGTATTTTACCTTCTCTGATCCTGTATTTCTTTGTATGCATTTGCAATGCACATCTCTTCACTGCACTTTTTTTTACTTCTAAGTATTCCTCTAGCTACTTACTTACGTTTGTTAACATCTGCTGAGTGCTGTGGGTTTTGCACCTTTACTTGTGTGTGTCTCACTCACTTTCTCTCGCTCATTGTGTGCCTCTGTTTCCATGTTCCTTCTCTTGGTTTCAAGTTCCCTACCTGTTCCTGTATCCAGTTCCCCAGTGCTTCCACTAGTCCTTTGCATCTGTGTGGGTGCGCTAGAGGGCCGTAACCTGGAAGGTGTCCAGCATAGGGTTGCCACCTTTTCTTCAAGCGAAACCCGAACACTCTAGAGACGCGCAGACATTTTTTGGGGAGAATTAGTCGTGGCTTATTCATATCTAAATAGCGCCACCCATTCATATGCAAATATTACAGGTGAGACTATTTCCAGTGGGGGGCCAGTAGCCCCTATCTTAATTTTGGTTCCCCTGTCTGTATGACATCTTGTGTCTGGGTTTCTGCTGCCATGAAACCCGGACAGAGCATTCAAAACCCGGACTGTCTAGGTGAATCCTGGACAAGTGGCAACCCTAGTCCAGCAGCCAATCATCCTCACCATTAGAGGCTCTGTCGAATACCTGGCCCTTCTTAGATTCTGCACCTCTAGTGCATCCCCGATAACGCACAGACCATTAGTTCCTCTCTCCCTGTGACCTACATCCCAGTTATCCCTCCTGTCTGTGACTCCAACCCGCTCCGCAAAGCCCGGAGCTCACATACCCTAGTGCCCCGGGCCCAACACCGTGACACCACCTGTGAGTGTCGCACAGCCCACATGAGTGTCGCACAGCTCTACAGCTGGTCTGCCAGACCCTTAAGGTCTGGTAGGAGTTTTAGGAGGGACCCCATGCAAAAAAATAAAAATAAATAAGTGCGTGGGGTTCCCCCTCAAAGTCATGCCAACCCCTTAAGATCTGGTAGCAATTTTAAGGAGGAACCCCACCCCCAAAAATGGGGGGGGGGGGAAACATGGGGTCTCCCCTAAAATTCCACACCAGACCCTTAATCCGAGCACAGACCTGGCAGGGCAGGAAAGGGGGGGGGGGAATGAGCGAGCACCCCCCTCCCTCCCATACCAGGCCACATGCCCTCGGCACTGGGAGGGTGATTTTCCAGGGTCCCCCCTGGAAAAGCGCCTTGTCCCCGTGCTGATGGGGACAAGGGCCTCTTCCCCACAAGCCCTGGGGCATTGGTTGTGGGGGTGAAGGCAGGGGGTTTATTCACATCAGTGTACCCCTTTAATAAAGGGGCATCCAGATGCACCCCCCCCTTGTGAATGTGTAAGGGGGTACTTGTACCACGTCCCATTAGCGTGCAAACATGTGCAGGTGCACACAGTGGTTGCCTCATGGCCCCATTGGTTTCAATGGGGTTGCATCCGCACAGCAATGTACCTTTTTTTTCGACACGGCGCACGGCTTTTCGCGTTCAATAGCACTGGTGAAATCGTGGTGTTAAACCACGCGATCCGCCTGGCGCGACTGGGTGCCATTAGGAAATAAGCGCGATCGGCTGTGGTGGGCGACTCCAGGACCGTGCGTCAATCCGCATGCACGATTGCCGTGCAGTCACGGATCGCGCAGATGTGAACCTAGCCTTATGCCTCATTCACACAGCTAAGAGTCGGCCCGTACAGATCTGGGAAGGACAGGTGCTGCGTGTGATTGTACGCAGCAGCCTGTTCTTCCCTATGGGAGTACGTGGCCATACGCTTACCCGAGCTGTACATCCGTGCGGGTGTCCGTGCTCGGACGCAGACAGGATCCATCCGAGTACGGACACCTGCACCCGCACGGATGTGCTGCTCGGGTGAGTGTACAGCCGCGTCCTCCCATAGAGAAGAACAGGCTGCCACTTAGAATCACACGCAGCACCTGTCCGTCCCGGGAACGGCCCGATACGGCCATGCACGCCACACAGATCTGTACGGGCGGGCTCTTAACTGTGTGAATGAGGCCTTCTACAGCAAGGAGCAGCCTCCATTGCCAGCAATTTATTCAGCATTTGTAACCATTTTGACTTTAACATCACTTTAACGTTAAAGCTACGATAAGCCAAAATAGAATTCATCAGCAGGGGAGAAGGATGATGAGATCTTTAATTAAAGACAAAAAAAATGCAGCGAGAGAAACTCCTGTCTGACATCACTGTGGACTGCGGCTCATTAAGCTCACGTCTGTCATCAGGCCCATTAACTCCGACCCAAGATTAATGTAATGGAGCTCAAATCCCGGCCTGGAGACCTTCTGGGAAGTCAGGTGCCTCATGACGTTGCTGGGTGGCACAGCTTGGCATGCTGGGGGGGGAGGAGGAGGAGACGGTGCAGGATTCTCCGAATTCCTGACACACACTCATCCCAACTGGAGATTGTATCTGCAGTTCTGTAACTTCCTCCAGAATCATCATCGGAGGATACAGAACAGGTGAGGTCATCCGCTCAGCACACAGATAAAACATCACCATGACCTAACTACCAAAAATGATGCTGTGGGAAAATCATGCCCTATAATCTTTTGTGATATGGAGCAATCCAAAGAACAAAGAGAGAGAAAAAGTTCTGAGGAAGCAGTAAAAAGAGGACAAACAAAACAATACAAAATGTCATCATATACATATAAAGTCATATGAATAATGAAGTAAATTCCATGGAAATTGTTAAGTTTTCACAAATGTTTGAACAGGCAAACCTGAGATCTTCACTCAAACAATGCCCAGAGATAAGGACGGTATGCTTGAGTAAGAAAACACATAAAAGTGGCCTTTCTGAATCATTTACTCTACGGAAAATATCAATAGATGTAATGGTGTGCTGTGGAAAAAAAGTAAGTACTCCCTTGGCATCAGAAGCTGGTATTGCCCCTGTGTCATGGAAATGACTTCTTGAAGTAATTTTGGATGACAGCCCACCATGTCTGACCGCTTCTCCATGCAAAGTTCCTTCAGTTGAAGGATGTCTGCGGGTTTCCTTTCATGAACTCCCCATTTCAAATAAAAAAGTAAATGGGAATGAATCCAGAGCTTTGTCTAAGGCAGTCCATAACCCTCTATTTCTTCCTCATGACCCATTCCTTGGTGGATGTGCTTGTGTGCTTCGGATTATTATTATTGCGTTGAAAGACACCTTCAACTTCTGGACAGATGGCCTCACATTCTCATTAATCGCACTTTTATATGATTTAGAAGAGGGGCGCCAACAATTTTTCGTCTGGAGATCTACTTTTCAAATGACGAGCTCAATGAGATCTACCTACTAAAAACACCTGCATTCAGGGGCGGGAAGGGGCGTGGCGGTGCATTTAAGTCAATGGCACCGCAGCCAGGCCCCTCGCCCACAGTGCGATCGCCTGCACCTGGAACCCAGGCACATTAGTGCCTGTGTTCCAGTCCAGTGCGATCTGCAAAAACCCTGCAATCGCAGGTGTGGGCGATCGCACTGTGGGCCAGGGCCATGGCTGCGGTGCCATTGTCTTCAATACAACCCCACACTCCCTCCCACCCCTGAACGCAGGGAGTTGGCCAACGTTGCACATGGGGAGAGGTGTCCTGCCCCTTTCCGTCTGCGGCAAGAAAGAAATCGAGGACACAAAGTCCCCAATCTCTTTTTCTGCAGGCTCTGTTCTAAATGAATGGAAAGCACAGAGGCTTCCCATTCATTCAGAAAATATTTACTATCACCAGTTTCTGAATGAGGAGGAGCCTCTGTACAGAGTGCTTCTCCCCATTGAGAAACTCATGAATGAACAGGAAGTGATGCACCTGCACGTATGTGCAGGTTCGGATCCAAGTGTAACTGCATGCAGCCGCCTCATAGAAAAGTACAGGCTGATGCATGCAATTAGATGGAGCACCTGTCCCTCCCAGGTGCAGGTCTCTGCATTGTTGTGCATGCCCATGTGAGCCCTTAAGGTGGCCACACACTTTTCAACCCTCGCAAGACTTTTGTCTTGCGAGGGTTGTAAAGTACTTTAAAAAACGTACGATCATCGCAAGCCCGCCCCCCTGAGGGGCGGGCTTCCGATGACTGCAATGTTGAATGGGCAGTGTGCGCCTGTGCACACCGGCCCGTCGGCAGTTATCTCTCGATCATGCTAAAAACCAGCCGAAAATCGTACGATTCTCGGCTGGTTTTCCAACATGCTCGAAAATACAAAAGTCGTGCGACCGTACAGTAGAAACGGTCGCACGCCTTCCATAAACTGCACGATTATCGTACGGTCGCGGGATTTCCCGTGATTCTCGTACGAGAACCATGCAGTGTATGGGCACCTTTACAGGCAGCGGAATGCACCAGACAGGTGTGCTTACAGTGCACATCCTAATTTGTCAAAACCGCAGAGAACCCAATTCCTAAATTGATGATTCTCTGTACATCAAACAAATATTCAGGAGAAAGTACAGAATCAGAAAATCTCCTGATTGAACCAACTCTCCAAGAAGAGCAACCACCTCTACTTTCTAAATGTTTTATTGCCCCTTCTTCATCACAAAGACCACCGTGTGATCCAACTTTGGAAAAACAGGTGCAGCTGGAGGCAAAGAATGGTAGAAAGAGGAGCAAAGGATTCAAAATGCTCTTGTATCTGCTGATCTGCAAAAACCTGATACATCAGCCGATCCATAGGGTGTGCCCCACCTGTGCAATCCCCCCCCATGAGACCATGTCACACATGGAAATCTCACAAGTGGCAGCCCCTGGGGAATTACACATTATGGGGTTGTGGGCCATGGGCAGCTGTACAGTGTAGACCAGGTGTGCTCCACCTTGGCAATACCCCAATGAGACCATGGCACACATGGAAATCTCAGATGTAAACTTCAGCCAGTGGCAGCCCCAGGGGAATTACACATTATGGGGTTGTGGGCCATGGGCAGCTGTACAGTGTAGACCAGGCGTGCCCAACTGGTGTTTTATGGCCTACATGGAGTCCTCTTGCTCCTTCCCTGTGGCCCTCAGTGGTTTGAGTATAACAAAAAATGAATACGTCCCCACCTGTTCTCCTGTTGATAAAGTACACTCATACTGTATGTTCCTCTGTCCGTTCCGCTCGTCTCCTTGGAAAGGAAGCTCCATATAATATGAAATTGGCTGAATACACAAGTCACACCTTAATTCTGTCCCAGGCCAAGTTCAGTTAAACAATTAAAGGATATAAAATTATTTTTATATCTACAGTCACATCTGAATACAGTAAAAACAATAATTCCAGAATAAAAGAATTATTATGGAAAAGGACTGTTTTCTTTAGTGGACGAACCATGGAAAGGAAATAGAAGGAGCTTTTGGGCCCCTTTTCTGTGCAATGAATGCCCTCCTCCCCCTCAACTGTTTCCTCTCACCATCCCCAGCATCCTAAATTGCTCTAAGTCACGACAAGTACCTGTTAACCTGTCTGTCTGGCTCTATAATAAGGACTAGTATACTAGTCCAGCGTTTCTAAACCTTTTTTCAGTCATGGCACTCTTTCAAAGAATGCAAAATCTCAAGGCACCCCAGTGTAAAATGTAAAATAAAAAAGTGTGGCCCTTCCAAAACAAAATCCATACCAGATAGTTATCAGAGATGGGGGTCTGGTATTGATTTCAGGGGGGACCCCCTGCAAAAAACAAATGGGTTCCCCACTACAATTCAGGATCCCCCCCCACTTCACATCAGAATCCTCTCCTTCACGTAAGATCCTCTTTTAACATCAGATCCTCCTTTAACATCAGAGCCCCCCCCCTTTCACATCAGATGCCCCCTTCAAATCAGAAGCCCCCTTTTCACATCAGATAAAGAGATGGATACCGGCACTCCAAAACAAATCAAGTACGTCTATTAAGTCACGTACAGTGCACTGAGTGCTTCTGCTATGCAACGTGTACGTGAATAAACAGACGTACTTGATTTGCTTTGGAGTACCGGTGTCCATCTGCCATCTGCCGACATCCGCTGCACCCATTTCTTCACTGATGGAACAGCGGTTCTGAGTGCAGTGGGTATATGGACTTAACTTTTCACATCAGAGTCCCCCTTCACATCAGATTACCCCTTTACATCAGAGTCCCCCCCCTTTCACATCAGAACCCTCTACACATCAGAGTCCCTACTTCACATCAGATACCTCTACACATCAGAGTCCCCCTTCACATCAGATTACCCCTTTACATCAGAGTCCCCCCTTTCACATCAGATCCCTATACACATCAGAGTCCCTACTTCACATCAGATACCTCTACACATCAGATTACCCCTTTACATCAGAGCCCCCCCTTCACATCAGATTACCCCTTTACATCAGAGTCCCCCCTTCACATCAGATTACCCCTTTACATTAGAGTCCCTCCTTCACATCAGATACAGCACCATGGAAAGTCATGACGCTGTGCAAACATTTTGACCCGCCCCCGAGGAAGCCATGCATATGAAAATGCATTGTCTGCTTATGTTGCAGCCCTCCCAAAATTATTATAATAAAATAAAATAGCTGAAAACCAATCCCCCCCCTACGCTGGGGACATGATATAGCTTACATATAAACAATGACACATCTTCCTTAACCTCTTCAAGTGTGAAACAGTGTCCAGAAATGTCGGGACGTGATACTTTCCCTTGGATTCCAGGGCAATGTGTCATGACATAAAGAAGCATTACCTGCGTTATTCTCATACACAACGGCCTTCAGAGAGATCATTTCCAACCCTTCTGCCCAGTAACTGAATCTGGGATCCAGAATATAAATGCTCTGAGTAACATCCATACCTTTGAATGATCAGCTTCATAATTAATTCTGTCAGAACCTTCACTGGAGAGTTAAAGGAGAACTATGGGGTCAGGCCTGTTCACATGATATCAGGTCCGGATCAGGTGCGGATCTGCAGACGCGGTGCTACTGATGCTGTGCGTTTTGGCCGCGTTTTGGATGCGTTCCAGTTAAAAAAAATGTCTTTCTGGAGTGGGGCTGTTTGTATGTTAGCTGCAGTCTAGTGCGTTTTTGAAGCGTTTTGCGTTTCCGCTCCGTTTCCTGACCATACAAAACATGACATGCAGTATTTTTTCTGTCGTAACCTGAACGGACTGCGCACGTGAGAACTGTAGCCCAGGCCAGCTGAAACCCTGACACAGCACATACAGGATCTCAAAACCCGAACTGTCCAGGTGAACCCGGGACAGGTGGCAACCCTATGTGTGCAGAAAAAATAAATAAAGATCTTTGATGATTGTACGTCCTGCAGTGTGCAGCTAAATCCTTATCAGATTTATAGACCACCGTCCAGCAGATACTGACCCTCATGGGCAGCTCAACTGTTTGTTTCTCAGTTGCAGCAACAACTAATAAAGTTATACAGAGCCTCTGCTACCCCAGTAACCATAATGATCCTTTATTCTACAGACATGCAGGACAGGGCTTTACTATGGGGATTTTTTTCATGGAACATAAAGTTCCTCTTTTTTGGCTTATTTTCTATGATACCAAGATGATTTTTCTTGCCAGAAACTGACCATTTGCAAAACTCCTCACGCCTTTTGTCAATTGCAGTGTCCCAGGCTGGAATGCTTAAAAGTAGGGATGCACCAATACGGATAGCGGTATCTGTGCCAATACTGGGTATTTTCATGAGTACTCGTGAACATGCCCCAATACTAAACCCTGATACCGCCACTTTAAAATGTTAAACTAAAGTGGCTTCCTGAGGTCCTGCTCTTGCTGGAGACCTCAGCAGACTTCCTGTGAACTGCGGCATATGTTTACATCGTCAGCTGCACACTTCCTTCCTGGGGAACCACATAATGCTGCTTACATCGCTTTCGCCACTCACAAAACCCTTCGGACCCCCAGCGGAGACCGTGCACTGCCCACCTGAGACACCGCACAGCCCTCCTGAGACCTTGGAGATATCAGGCCGCCACCCTGGAGCAACACAGAGTATGTAGCTTCATATTATTCTGCATTGCTGTATAATGTATTGCTGGGATCTGTAGTCCTCTATCACTGGTGGTATACTGCATTGCTGTATAATGTATTGCTGGGATTTGTAGTCCTCTATCACTGGTGGTATACTGCATTGCTGTATAATGTATTGCTGGGATTTGTAGTCCTCTGTAGCTGATGGTATTTTGCATTGCTGTATAATGTATTAGTGGGATTTGTAGTCCTCTATAGCTGATGGTATTTTGTATTGCTGTATAATGTATTGCTGGGATTTGTAGTCCTCTATAGCTGATGCTATTTTGCATTGCTATATAATGTATTACTGGGATTTGTAGTCCTCTATAGCGGATGCTATTTTGCATTGCTGTATAATGTATTGCTGAGATTTGTAGTCCCTCTACAGCTTGCAGCCAGTGGTAGAACTACCAGGAGTGCAGCGGTTGCAGCTGAGACTGGGCCCTGGTGGTTCACCACTGTCCTGATGTCGGTTCATACCTACCCCCGTCCATGCCCGTACCAAGGTACAGACATGTAGTGATATGGATGGGAGGCAGAGTTAATGGACTACAAGTGCTGTGACATCACTGCAGTTGTATTCCTCTGAATTTACAAGTCCCCCAATGGCAGACAGGACTCGTAGTTCCTCCTTCCTGTGGATGGATGACGCAGTTGTGTGGGCGGAGCACAGCCGCACAACTTTTAAAAAAACCAGCAACCTGCGGGGAGAAGAACCCTGCGACTTAGGTAAGTGGGGGGTTGCAATCTGACTGTGTTTCACGTTGCACCCTAAATATGGGTATAACATGAAACAGGGTCAGAAAGGTGAACTTAACATGTGATCTGCTCCTAGTGAGGAAATGCCAGGTTTTGGGGTAGACTGAGCAATGTGGTCAGGGCCGGCACTAGTGTAAGGCTGCATAGAGAGCCGTCTGAGGGCGCAGAAATGCACCTTCGCCTGTGTAGGCAAAAATCCTTGCACCGGCTCTGCATCTTTGGGAATGTTTAATAATGGTGTGTGTGTGTGTGGTAGGGAGGGAGGGACATGGTGTGTGTGTGTGGTAGGGAGGAAGGGACATGGTGTGTGTGTGGTAGGGAGGAAGGGACATGGTGTGTGTGTGTGTGTGTGTGGTAGGGAGGAAGGGACATGGTGTGTGGGGGAGGGGGGGAAAGAGTTTATGGAATCACATATTTCTATCACTCCTCTGCTAGTTGACTTGTAGACTTTTCAGCCATTTTTAAAGCAGCGGTGTGAACTGGGCTCATAGTAACCAAGGCAGTCTGTCTTGTCTTCCATCAGGGCTGGAAAAGGCGGCCAATGCGGCCCCAAATCTCTGGAATGAATAGCCCCTCAGACGGTCGTAGGTCTTCCATAAAGCAAAGATCGGCGAAACGGCAATGAGACAGGTGGCTATAAAGCCCTTTTCTTGCAGGTAGTACCTTGCTGCCTTTTTTAAAAATTTTACCCAGTGGCCCCTTTAACACATGTGCGTTCTGCGCTGGAACGCCTAAGCGCTACAATGCTCAGCAGGAGGAATCCCATTCTTTTCAATGGCCCCTGTTCACATCCTAGTGTATCAGTCGCTTGTAGCAAAAATGCCTGTAGCTCAAAAAAGTAGAAGAGCTTCTTCAGGGGCAGTTGAGCACTTTGGGCCCCGACAAACTTCAATGGGAGCAGCCTAAACAATGTGCAAAAAAAAAAAACACATTGCAAATTTTTCACCCATTTTTTGCCTAGTAACTAGCTCACCATTGACTAATAATAATAATACTATTAAAAGAATGTTCAAGACTGAAACGCATGTAAAAAACAAAAAGCCAGAAAATGACCAAAGCCATAATATTCATTTCTTGGTTGGCACTTCTGCCTTGCAGCACTGGGGGGTCTTTGATTTATATCCCAACCAAGATACTATCTGCAAGGGGTTTGCATGTTCTCCCTGTGCTTGTGTGGGTTTCCTTCGTGTACCACAGTTTCCTCCCACACTCCAAAGGCATGGTAGGGTAATTGGCTCCTTTCTAAATTGTCCCTAGCATGTGAGATATTGACCGTAGATTGTAAGCTCCTTGAGGTAAGGACGTATGGTCAGGGGAGGCAGGTGAGGCAGAGCCTCACCTACAATTATGGAGGAAAAAGCTGTCAGCTTCATGTCTGAAGCTGACAGCTTTTTCTCCATTCAGATCAGCATGTTACAGGTTACAGTGAGGAGCGAGTGAGGGACAGGGAGGAGCTCCTCCTTTACACTAGCTTGGGGACGGGTTGGGGCGGGGCTTTGTCCGGTGGGGGCAGAGCTTCGTCCAGTAGAAGAGGTACCGCACATCACTGCCTTTAGGGCAGGGACTGATGTGAACATACTTAGATAGGAACTGCTGCACTCCTTATCGGAAAAGGAAGGTGCTGTAGTAACCACGGATGGCGCCGTGCATCTTCAAATATATGATAAATGTTACCAGCACACCTATGACTAGTGTCAATAATCCATCTTCTTTATTGATGCAGACTGTCACAAAACAACGTCTTGGGGCCACACAGGGTCCCCGTCATCAGGTTTTAGTATGATCTACTAAAACCTGATGAAGGGGACCCTGCGTGACATCGAAACGTTGTTTTGCGACAGTCTGCATCAATAAAGAAGATGGATTATTGACACAAGTCATAGGTGTGCTGGTAACATTTATCATATATTAGATGTGAACATGCAGCACTGCGTAGATTGTCTGCGCTATATAAATACCTGTAGTAATAATAATAATAATAATCAAGGACATTGTATAAGATGATTACTCTTGAATGCTAGCCAACCCTCTGCTGCGGAAACATGACGTAACAAAGCGGAAGTTGTGCTGAGCAGAATTGTGTCACGGCGAACAACTAGAAGAACAGAATTTAACATTTGTGGTCGATTTGTTTTCTGATGAACAGGAAACACTTGGCGATGACCATGGATGACACATTGTAATCTAATCGTAGTACGATGACATCCTCTTACATATAACGCTGGAAGAAGTTAAAGGAAGTTATCGTTCCACGAGATCAATATTGAAAAGAAATCTGTTCTCAGTGATGCAAGCCAACATCTTAAAGTGACACTAACCTCAGGAGATAAATCTTAAAAATACATGGAACCATGGAGAACAAAAGTAGCCCCCCTCCAGAAGGAAGGACAGTGTCGGCACCAATTCAGAGATGATTGGAGGATCTACAGCCGAGTGATACACAAATAAGATGCATTTTGTTAATGGGAATGCACTTTTAGGGTTTAATTTCTGAGTTTAAAGAGTAACTCCACTTTTATTGAAAAAAAAAATCAGTCCTCTCTGCGTGATCTGTGTACATGACAAGGATTTTAACAAAGTTTGCTACAGATTCCGACCTGTTTCTGTTTTGAAGAAAAAGCTGTTGCAGTGTGTCCTTTCCAAACTGATTCCTGAATGGGAGGGTTGGGTTCATTATAATCAGCTGGTGGACTTCCTGTATTGTAATGAGGAAAGGTGCAGTGTCGGCATCCCTTCCTGTATTGTAATGAGAAAAGGTGTAGTGTCGGCATCCCTTCCTACATTGTAATGAGGAAAGTTGCAGTGTCGGCATCCCTTCCTGTATTGTAATGAGGAAAGGTGCAGTGTCGGCATCCCTTCCTGTATTGTAATGAGGAAAGGTGCAGTGTCGGCATCCCTTCCTGTATTGCAATGAGGAAAGGTGCAGTGTCGGCATCCCTTCCTGTATTGTAATGAGGAAAGGTGCAGTGTCGGCATCCCTTCCTGTATTGTAATGAGGAAAGGTGCAGTGTCGGCATCCCTTCCTGTATTGTAATGAGGAAAGGTGCAGTGTCGGCATCCCTTCCTGTATTGTAATGAGGAAAGTTGCAGTGTCGGCATCCCTTCCTGTATTGTAATGAGGAAAGGTGCAGTGTCGGCATCCCTTCCTGTATTGTGATGAGGAAAGTTGCAGTGTCGGGATCTGTTCCTGTATTGAGGAAAGGTGCAGTGTCAGCATCCCTTCCTGCACTGTAATGAGAAAAGGTGCAGTGTCGGTATCTCTTCCTGTATTGTATTGAGGAAAGTTGCAGTGGCATTCCTTGAGTAGTAATTCATACGTAGGGAATATCTCACCACAAATGACATTTCTATTGCAAGAGATGTCTAAATCGTTTACTTGGCAGACTTCTGGGATAATCAGCCAGCCAATCACAGAAACAGGACGTGATATGTTTGGGGGCTTTCTGTGCACCGCCTGTGTACAGAACACATCCAGGACGTCATATTGCATTGAATTCTTTCAACAGTTTTAGGGCATTGCAGTCGATACAGTTTTAAAAGGAAAGGTTGTTTTTAACAACATTAAATGGCTTGTGTAGCAATTATAAATGCTATATTAATTTTTTTTAGGATTTTCCCATTTTTATTTGGTCAAACTTTCCCTTTAAAGGGGAAAAGAATGGTTATCAATACATTTTGTAAGGAAATCAAGGGTGCTGTACAGACACAGCGCAGCCAGTGGCTCCGGTGGGTATAAGAACCTACTGAAAAACCACATTGCTAACCACTTATCCAGTATGATACAAAGCACATGGAAGATCACATCACGTTAGGTATGTGGTGTTATGGAGAAGAATGATACAATGTAGAAAAAGTGTTTCTTTTTTAAATTCATGTTGTTTTTACCAAGAAAAAAATGTATTTTGTTGCCTCGGCATCCCTTCCTGTATTGTAATGAGGAAAGGTGCAGTGTCGGCATCCCTTCCTGTATTGTAATGAGGAAAGGTGCAGTGTCGGCATCCCTTCCTGTATTGTAATGAGGAAAGGTGCAGTGTCGGCATCCCTTCCTGTATTGTAATGAGGAAAGGTGCAGTGTCGGCATCCCTTCCTGTATTGTAATGAGGAAAGAAAACATGACGTAACAAAGCGGAAGTTGTGCTGAGCAGAATTGTGTCACGGCGAACAACTAGAAGAACAGAATTTAACATTTGTGGTCGATTTGTTTTCTGATGAACAGGAAACACTTGGCGATGACCATGGATGACACATTGTAATCTAATCGTAGTACGATGACATCCTCTTACATATAACGCTGGAAGAAGTTAAAGGAAGTTATCGTTCCACGAGATCAATATTGAAAAGAAATCTGTTCTCAGTGATGCAAGCCAACATCTTAAAGTGACACTAACCTCAGGAGATAAATCTTAAAAATACATGGAACCATGGAGAACAAAAGTAGCCCCCCTCCAGAAGGAAGGACAGTGTCGGCACCAATTCAGAGATGATTGGAGGATCTACAGCCGAGTGATACACAAATAAGATGCATTTTGTTAATGGGAATGCACTTTTAGGGTTTAATTTCTGAGTTTAAAGAGTAACTCCACTTTTATTGAAAAAAAAAATCAGTCCTCTCTGCGTGATCTGTGTACATGACAAGGATTTTAACAAAGTTTGCTACAGATTCCGACCTGTTTCTGTTTTGAAGAAAAAGCTGTTGCAGTGTGTCCTTTCCAAACTGATTCCTGAATGGGAGGGTTGGGTTCATTATAATCAGCTGGTGGACTTCCTGTATTGTAATGAGGAAAGGTGCAGTGTCGGCATCCCTTCCTGTATTGTAATGAGAAAAGGTGTAGTGTCGGCATACCTTCCTACATTGTAATGAAAAAGGTGTAGTGTCGGCATCCCTTCCTACATTGTAATGAGGAAAGTTGCAGTGTCGGGATCTGTTCCTGTATTGAGGAAAGGTGCAGTGTCAGCATCCCTTCCTGCACTGTAATGAGAAAAGGTGCAGTGTCGGTATCCCTTCCTGTATTGTATTGAGGAAAGTTGCAGTGGCATTCCTTGAGTAGTAATTCATACGTAGGGAATATCTCACCACAAATGACATTTCTATTGCAAGAGATGTCTAAATCGTTTACTTGGCAGACTTCTGGGATAATCAGCCAGCCAATCACAGAAACAGGACGTGATATGTTTGGGGGCTTTCTGTGCACCGCCTGTGTACAGAACACATCCAGGACGTCATATTGCATTGAATTCTTTCAACAGTTTTAGGGCATTGCAGTCGATACAGTTTTAAAAGGAAAGGTTGTTTTTAACAACATTAAATGGCTTGTGTAGCAATTATAAATGCTATATTAATTTTTTTTAGGATTTTCCCATTTTTATTTGGTCAAACTTTCCCTTTAAAGGGGAAAAGAATGGTTATCAATACATTTTGTAAGGAAATCAAGGGTGCTGTACAGACACAGCGCAGCCAGTGGCTCCGGTGGGTATAAGAACCTACTGAAAAACCACATTGCTAACCACTTATCCAGTATGATACAAAGCACATGGAAGATCACATCACGTTAGGTATGTGGTGTTATGGAGAAGAATGATACAATGTAGAAAAAGTGTTTCTTTTTTAAATTCATGTTGTTTTTACCAAGAAAAAAATGTATTTTGTTGCCTCGGCATCCCTTCCTGTATTGTAATGAGGAAAGGTGCAGTGTCGGCATCCCTTCCTGTATTGTGATGAGGAAAGGTGCAGGGTCCCTTCTTCAAGGCAAGAGATGTGATGATCACATCTCTTGCCTTGAAGAAGGGACCCTGTGTGGCCCCGAAACGTCGGCTCATGTTGGATTTCTGTGACATCATTGTCCATTAAAAGGACTCATTCATTTTAACTTATGGAGTGCTGGTGACCTATTTTCTTCAATCTTGTGTTTTGCACGGTGCCATCCGTGAAGTTACTTCGAGCACCATTTATTTGATTGTTGGCCGGGACTGCTGAAAGGTGTGCGGAGGGCACCTCCATCAATTGCATAAGAAAGAAAGGAGTTGTTGGGTAGTAGTAAAGCGTTTCGGGGGTGCAATCTCAATTCGTTGAACGAAAGAAAAGGGGGGGAAAGTTATATTCATGGGCAAGAATAGATAAGGGCATTGTTAAAGGACATCTAGATCACCAAGTGTGTTAGAGAGTTTGGCAGTGAGGAACCATTTGGAGTGCTGGAAAATAATCATTATGTCACATAGTTGGTCAGTAGATAATTCAGAGATCAAATAGGCAGACCATGTATCGAAGAACTTTTTAGTTTGTTGCATATTAAACTTTGTGTCTAATTTGTCGAGCAACATGAGCCGGTGGATCCTCTGATTCATAGGCCTTGTTCACACCAAAAGCATGTGCGTTCCAGAGCGGTAGCTGCTGGAATGCACCGCGATTGCTGAGAAACTTCCCACCGCGTTTTGGGGCGGGAGGGTGCGTGGCGGTGAATTCAACGGCACCTCTTCCACGCCCCCGCCCACAGTGCGATCGGACGCGTGGCAAAACTTTGCCAGCGTTCCGTTCCACTGCAAACGCAAAAAATAGAGCAAGCCCAGTTGCCTTGACTTATTTTTTACAGATATTACATTATGGACACTAGTTAGAGCTGAGGAGCATAGGACATAAATACTTATTAATAGGAAATTAATTCTTATTCCCTATGCTCCTCAGCTCTAACTAGTGGTCATAATAAATGCTTATTCCCTATGCTCCTCAGCTCCATCTAGTGGTCATAATAAATGCCTATTCCCTATGCTCCTCAACTCCATCTAGGGGGCATAATAAATACTTATCCCTATGCTCCTCAGCTCCATCCAGTGGCCATAATAAATACTTATTCCCTATGCTCCTCAGCTCCCTCTAGTGGCCATAATAAATACTTATCTCCTATGCTCCTCAGCTCCATCTAGTGGCCATAATAATACTTATGTCCTATGCCCCTCCGCTCCACCTAGTGGCGATAATAAATACTTATCCCCTATGCTCCTCAGCACCATCTAGTGTCCATAATAAATACTTATTCCCTATGCTCCTCAGCTCCATCTAGTGGCCATAATAATACTTATGTCCTATGCCCCCCCGCTCCACCTAGTGGCGATAATAAATACTTATCCCCTATGCTCCTCAGCTCCATCTAGTGGCCATAATAAATACTTATTCCCTATGCTCCTCAGCTCCATCCAGTGGCCATAATAAATACTTATTCCCTATGCTCCTCAGCGCCATCTAGTGGCAATAATAAATACTTATTCCCTATGCTCCTCAACTCCATCTAGTGGCCATAATGTATTATTACAACGCTACAGTCAAAATGAAGGCGCATTCGTTTTTGGCATTATCTTCCCGAAATGAACGTCCACAGATATTTTCAGGGTGAGGAAGAATTGTTTATAAATAGACCCCATAGTATAATTAGTAAATTGACCCATGTCCACAGTTCTTTCATAGGTGACAGATTCACTTCAAAGACCAACTCCACCTGCAACTGATCCAAGATTTCAATGGTTGCTGGCTTGCGGATTGTCTGGCTGCTGGTGCAGACTTCCTATACATATCTCAGGGACACCAGCAGTGAGATGTCCACACCACAATACACAACTTTATACCCACTGAAGAGCCAAAATAGGGGCACATTTGCCTTGCGTGGCCAACTTTGCTCAACAGTGGGTGTGGCCTAAAGGTGTGGCTTAAATAGATCCTGAGCCTACACACAGATTACATTACGCACATATGCAATAAACTGCATCGGAACCAATGCGCCACAAGCAAGACTCTCATACAGGCATAAACTTCAAGAGAAAGGATATTGTTTTAAAAATTAATCCCTTCTATTATTTATGATTCTCTGCACACAGGATATTGATATAAAGCTTACAGTGGTACATACCCGGGGTATGCAGTTGCGTCACTAAGGGGGTGAGGGGGGTGCGGCACCCGGGTGACAGACTGGCAGTCATTTTGGTGCCACCCCCCACTGAAAAGGCGGGCACTCTGTCATGGACCGAGCGCCCGACAGTTTCGGGAGAGAGGAGGGGCCACAGCGGCATACCTTATCCCGCCAGGTGACTATCCCCTCCTTTCTCTGCCAGCGTCCATCACCAAGATGGCCGCCGGCAGGTATCAATAAGATCGTTGCGCATGCGCGATGGCGCCATCGCGCACGCGTGTGGTAACCGCTCCGGGTGACACCCGGCCTCAGGATGCCCCTGGGGGTATGCACTGTCTGGAGAGCCTAACACGGGTAGGCAACCTTAGCCCTCCAGCTGTAAAGGAACTACAAGTCCCATGAGGCATTGCAAGACTGACAGCCACAGGCATGACTCCCAGTGGCAGAGGCATAATGGAATGTGTAGTTTCACCACAGCTAAAGTGCCAAGGTTGCCTACTCCTGGAGTGGCGCCCAGTCAGAAGAAGTCCTCCCAGAATACCACTCAGATTTGTATCATATCATACTGTATTTCAAAGCCAAAAAGAAGCTCGAGAAAGCCTCAGCTCACTGTGTGCCACTAGTTGTTTGTGATTATTATTATTATTATTATACAGGATTTATATAGCACCAACAGTTTGCGCAGCACTTTACAATACAAGACATTACAATCACATTACAATTCAAGACAAGATGGTAAGGAGAGCCCTGCCCCTGAGGGCTTACAATCTAAGAGGGAGGGGCCAGTGATACATGAGGAGGTAGCTGTGTGGGGATGAGTTGTTTGAGAACGTGATGGTTGTGCGGTTAGGTGAGGTGGGATAGGCTTCCCTGAAGAGATGAGTCTTTAGGGAATGCCTAAAGGCAGTCAAGGTGGGCGACAGACGGACAGGTTGGGGTAAGGAGTTCCAAAGAATGGGAGAGACTCTAGAGTAGTCTTGGAGGCGAGTATGGGAGGAGATGATGAGGGAGCTGGAAAGCAGGAGGTCATTGGAAGAGCGGAGGGGACGGTTAGGGTGAGCCTTACAGAGCACCTTTCAGTTGGTTGAATGAATGACTATAGCACCAGTGCAGCACCGCCACCTGCTGGTTGAAAATGGAATAAGCACAGGTATCGGCTTTCCTGAGGGAGTGAATTCCAAATTAAAGGGTATTTCCACTTTCCCTGGTGAATTTGGGAAAATTGTATTACCCCCTCCAATCTGGCCACCTCTCCCACCTTGCTGTATGATCCTTACCCTCTGCCTGTGCCAGTGTACTAAGAGCTTCTCCCTCATGACCTTCCTT
>NW_017306819.1:260763-275811 GCF_000935625.1 Nanorana parkeri
GGGGGGGGGGCGGAGGGCAGAAGATGACTGATCACATGACCAAGAGTCCCTGGAAATCTCACCATACAAGAGAACATAGCTGTGTATCTCTTCTCCTTTATGACACCACCTGCAGTGACATCATTGTTCCTCCTAGACGTTAGAGAAAGTTCTGATCGGCATCCAATGGAAGTTGACCTGGTGACCATCCTCTTCTTTTGTTAAAGACTTGGAGGACTTTCTACCATAAAGGTTATTAAAATAAAAGAATTGCACACAAGAGCCGCATTGGGAATGATCTTAGGTGGAAACGTTGAGGTCATGGGTGAGGTCGGAGCAGAACACGTTACTTGCTGCCAGCTACTTCTGACACCTCATGGGGAGCCCTGGGCCCTGGGGAGCTTTCTCTGGAAATAGTTCTGCCGCGTAAATTCCTTTATTCTGAGATCAACTTCATTAGGAAAATAACCCTCAGAATGTCCTTTCGGTTTCCTCATTAAAGGTTCAGCCCATCCCAAATTGGACACGTTGGATTACTTATCAGGTCCTTGGGTGGATCACCTGATGTGCACATGGCTCTTCTAGGTCACGGACTCTCAGAGCTTTGAAGAGAGGATCAAGGTGACACCCCTGGAGTACGGCAGGGCCAGATTAAGAGCATCATGGGTCTGGTGCTGTCGGTTGGTCATAAGAATGCTGGACTAGGCCACTTCCGGTGACGTGGTCTCAGCTGTTGGAGACATTCTAGGCTTATTGGCTTAACATGCATGGGTCCTTGTTCTATAATTTTTCTCAACCCATAAAATTTCCCCTTGTCCCACGGACTGGCCCCAGTTTTCAGCAGCGGGATCTCCAGCACCACCTAGTGAGTGGCCTGTCATTTTCCTCGACCACGTCACTTCCAGGTGCGCATGCGCGTGAAGAAAGGGCATCGGGAAAACAGCGGATGACGCAGCAGAATATGACGCTGAGATTGGCATGACGCGGCCGCACTAGAAGTGACGGGGTCCAGAAATGTTATGGGTCGAGAAAAAGTATAGAACAAGGGCGCATGCGCGCTGAGCCTAGCATGCCTCTAACAGCTGAGACTGTGTCACCGGAAGTAGTAAAATATATCACCAGCACACCGTGGTCAAATCTTCGGAAAGTGACCATTTTATTGATGCACACACATCTTTTCACATGGCAACGTTTTGGGGCCACTCCGGGTCCCTTCCTAAGGCATGGTGCGGTAGGATTCTCCTGTAAACCTGCATCAGCCGGAGATGACATGGTCCAGCATTCTTATGAGGTACAGAAAAATGATAGAACAGGTGTTAGGCCGCCTAGTATGTCTGATTAGAGAGCCACCGGCCTCTGCCTGATTGTGTTCATGGCTTGGATCGCCATCAGGCATACCAAGGCGATCCAGGCTGGCCGGGCCTATTCTCAGTGGTAGGCCTCCAGTAGCCCCTATGTTACTCTGGCCCTGGAGAATGGACCTTCCAAAGCAAGTTAGCAATGGCAGCCTCCATATATGTTCCTCACAGGTTCCTTTTCCTGTTCAACATTTTTGGAAAGGTAACAATTTTCCAAAATGGAAGTCGAAGTAAGAGCGCTACAGTAATAAGTAGCAATCATATGAAGACCGTATAATGGGTCACATGGACATACTGTACCAATGGCATAGGAGGCCTGCATGGCGGCACTCAATGACTTTCAAGGAAATTAAGGCAGAAAAGGAAGAGAGTGAAAAGTGAACAGTCAATGGAGGAAGGAAGGATTTTATGGTGGGCTTCCCAGGGTCATGGGTAGGGCCTCATGCTAACCGTAAACTTATTTAAGTCCCAGTAACTTTATTTAAATTTGATAGTCATAGCAAGATAGTTACAGGATAAGTAGCAGTCATATGAAGACCACATGGTGGGACTGCACTCAGGTCACATGTACATAAGAAATATATAATGGCATCTGAGGCCCGCATGGTGTCACTCAACAAATGTAGCAACTCTTGAGAAAATTAAGACAGAAAGAGAAGAGAGAGAAAAGAGAACAGTCAACGGGGGGAGGGGGGAAAGAAAAAGTAGGGTGGGCACCTCAGGGTCATCATGGGTAGGACCTCACACTAACCACCCCCAAGCTTTCAGGAACCTTCAAGATCCAGTAACTGATGGTGGAAGTTCCTCGGCAGATAAGGTGTGATCCAGGGTACCCAGATTTTTTTAAATTCAGGCATATGGGTCTATTTATAAACAATTATCTGGGCCCTTCCCCCTGCTAATATCTGTGAATGTTTGTTTTGGGCTAATAGTGCCAAAAAACGAATGTTCCTATGATACATTATGGCCATTAGATGGAGCTGAGGAACATACCTAAGAAGTATTTATCCCCTATGCTCCTCAGCTCCACCTAGTGGTCATAATAAATACTTATTCGCTATGCTCCTCAGCACCATCTAGTGGTCATAATAAATACTTACTCCCTTTGCTCCTCAGCTCCCTCTAGTGGCCATAATAAATACTTATCCCCTATGCTCCTCAGCGCCATCTAGTGGCCATAATACATACTTATTCCCTATGCTCCTCAGCGCCATCTAGTGGCCATAATACATACTTATTCCCTATGCTCCTCAGCGCCATCTAGTGGCCATAATACATACTTATTCCCTATGCTCCTCAGCGCCATCTAGTGGCCATAATACATACTTATTCCCTATGCTCCTCAGCGCCATCTAGTGGCCATAATACATACTTATTCCCTATGCTCCTCAGCGCCATCTAGTGGCCATAATACATACTTATTCCCTATGCTCCTCAGCGCCATCTAGTGGCCATAATACATACTTATTCCCTATGCTCCTCAGCGCCATCTAGTGGCCATAATACATACTTATTCCCTATGCTCCTCAGCGCCATCTAGTGGCCATAATACATACTTATTCCCTATGCTCCTCAGCGCCATCTAGTGGCCATAATACATACTTATTCCCTATGCTCCTCAGCGCCATCTAGTGGCCATAATACATACTTATTCCCTATGCTCCTCAGCGCCATCTAGTGGCCATAATACATACTTATTCCCTATGCTCCTCAGCGCCATCTAGTGGCCATAATACATACTTATTCCCTATGCTCCTCAGCGCCATCTAGTGGCCATAATACATACTTATTCCCTATGCTCCTCAGCGCCATCTAGTGGCCATAATACATACTTATTCCCTATGCTCCTCAGCGCCATCTAGTGGCCATAATACATACTTATTCCCTATGCTC
This sequence comes from Nanorana parkeri, assembly GCF_000935625.1. NCBI lineage: Eukaryota > Metazoa > Chordata > Amphibia > Anura > Dicroglossidae > Nanorana > Nanorana parkeri. Next base: position 263,994 of record NW_017306819.1, read on the forward strand.
CTCAGCGCCATCTAGTGGCCATAATACATACTTATTCCCTATGCTCCTCAGCGCCATCTAGTGGCCATAATACATACTTATTCCCTATGCTCCTCAGCGCCATCTAGTGGCCATAATACATACTTATTCCCTATGCTCCTCAGCGCCATCTAGTGGCCATAATACATACTTATTCCCTATGCTCCTCAGCGCCATCTAGTGGCCATAATACATACTTATTCCCTATGCTCCTCAGCGCCATCTAGTGGCCATAATACATACTTATTCCCTATGCTCCTCAGCGCCATCTAGTGGCCATAATACATACTTATTCCCTATGCTCCTCAGCGCCATCTAGTGGCCATAATACATACTTATTCCCTATGCTCCTCAGCGCCATCTAGTGGCCATAATACATACTTATTCCCTATGCTCCTCAGCGCCATCTAGTGGCCATAATACATACTTATTCCCTATGCTCCTCAGCGCCATCTAGTGGCCATAATACATACTTATTCCCTATGCTCCTCAGCGCCATCTAGTGGCCATAATACATACTTATTCCCTATGCTCCTCAGCGCCATCTAGTGGCCATAATAAATACTTATCCCCTATGCTCCTCAGCTCCCTCTAGTGGTCTCACACTAGTGGTCTCACATGAACATATGTTGTTTGCCTGCATCGGCGGTTGCATTTCACCTGCTTTGCATTGCATTTCTTTGGATGCAGGACGGCCTATAACAGTGCGTCTGAACACGCGCCGTGGTGCGATGCGTTGTTAAAAATGGCGAAGGTCTTTTTTTTTTTTTTTACTGTTCTGCTGCATTCAAAATAAAAAATAACATACCGGTAAATAATAATTATAAAAAAATAATAAAAACAATGATAATGGTTTGCAGTAACACACCAGGACTGTATAGGAGCCCTCACGGCCCTCCTCTGGCTCAGTGACTCATCACACAGCGGTCAGGATGAGGATGACAGCAGCATACCCTTTCCAGCTGTAGCAGCCGCCCAAAGCCCCGCCCACCCCCGAAGATCAGCACTTCGCCTCATCCCTCCTCGGGGCTCCTTTAACGCTAGCCCCGCCCCTCGTATGACGTCAGACCAGGAAGTGAATGCGGAAGTGCGGGCAGAGCTCACACTGTACACATTACAGGCATTGTGTCCGGTAGAGGAAAACGGGGGAGGGGCTGTACGGTACACCGGAGGCTGCTGAGAGTCCAGGCCGAGCCCCGCACATGACACACCAGGTACGACGTGTGGTCTCCCCTCCACATGAGTGTTAATGGGGGGCTGCCCTGCTATGACTGGGTGCTTGTCTGTGTCATTCATGTATTATGTGTGTCTGTATATCATGCATGTACGTGTGTATATACTACATGTGAGGGTGTCTATATCATCTGTGTGTATGTGTTTATATCACAGGTAGGCAACCTCAGCACTCTGGCTGTTGTGGAACTACAAGTCCCATGATGCATTGCAAGACTCTGACAGCCACAGGCATAAGTGCCAGAGACTGAGGAATGCTGGGACTTGTAGTGTGAACACAGCTTGAGTGCTAGTGTTGCCTATCCCTGGTCTATATACTTTGTGTATGTGTATAATATGTGTGTCTGAAGACAGACATACCAATAATGGTCGTGTGTCATTCGAGCTGTTGGGAGTCTTCAGATTCCTCTGAGTGCTGTGCCCACATTCTGGAGCCGGATTTATCCACAGTCATCCAGACCTGAGGGGGAGTTATATCTGACCTCCGGCCTCCCCTTCAGTGCTGCGCAGTTCTACCGACTCCTCTCCTGGACTGAAAAGGCTTCCTCTGATGTCACTACACACTGGGAGCTTCTCACCATGTACATTAGAAGCTGCAGCAAGTCAGACAGAGCCCGCCACATTTCCTGGTTGGAGGACATCCAGCATCATCTGGCACTTTCCTCCCCAGCCTGACTGCCTTTGGCCCCGCCCCTTTCATTCATTGGATTTCAGTTCTGTCAATCATGGAGACTCAGCATCACCTGTGAGCATTACCTAGGGCGGTCTGCATGCAAATACTCCTCCAGACTGAGGTATGAGCAGCGGGGTGGGGAGAGGGGGCAGATTTTTGGTCATTTCATTGGCTCACACTTTGAATTGCTTTGTTTAGAACCCGAGGGCGAGGTTCTCCCCAATTCCGGGAAGGGGAAGAACCTGTTCAATGTTATTCTTTCGGTTTGGCCTTTTGTTCCCGTCAATCCATAGGCTCTGCTTGTCTTGTAGATTCTATTTATAGAACGCGGCTGATCCCCATTGAGCCTAAAATAAACCCGACACAGATCCCGGCGACTCAATACGAGCGCAGGATGATAAACACATATAGGAGCGGAGGAACGCGGTCACGCTGCTGCTGCGTTATGAACATGCGTTACGTTCAAACACAATGACAGGCGGCTTTTTATTATGGAAGGGATCCTGTGTTGTGCTGTGAGCATTCCCCTCTCCCCCAGGCGTCTGCGGGCCGGGGCATTCTTTTACCGCCACCTGGTCATATTAGGTGAATGTCATTTACCAAGTACGGGCAAGTAGCCATATAAGGTCAATGACATCACTGCGTCCCTCCCGCCTCTTTGGTGGTAACGTGAAAGAAAAAACAACATTTCACTGCTAGAACCCGTCCATAGGGGACATTTATCCTTCCCGGGCCTGAGCACCCGCACCCAGGGGGGTAAATAAGGACATACTGCAGTCTGCAGAGTAAGTGCCGATGGCCCGGGCTGTAGGTTGGGCACCTGGGATGTAATGGGAGCCATGTTGTGCTTTTCTAATAAATTTCATTGTAATTGAAGAAAAAAGCAGAGCGGCGTGCACCCTGGATGACCACAGAGGAGAAGTGGACACCATATTGTGCCTGGTACCCGTGGCTGGTGGGTACATGAAAGTCGCCTTGGGTGGCACAGCTTGGAATGGACGGGCACTATAAGCAGAGGGCGCACTAAACATTACTGTGCAGCTTTCAGAAATCCCTGACTTATATGGCATGGCTCTGATGTGTGATTCACACTTTACACGTATGTACCGGCGTCCTCTCTAGTTCCCTGGAGTTCCCCTTTAATTTAAAGGAGAACTCCAGGATTTAGTAAGGTGACCCCTTGCTTTGGGGCTAAACCCCCCCCCCCCCAACTTGGCAAAGGTTTCCACCTTGCTTGGTTCTAGGAGCACAAACACAGATATGCTCGCCCGATCTGCGTTCAGCACTCAGCTCTCACCCACCCCCACTATGGCAATGGTATGTCCCTCGGCGTCCTCACCTCTAATAGACCTGAATTAGATATAATGACATCAGAGGTCCTTAGACCGCTGGAGCTCAGTGGGAGAAGAGGTTGCATGGACCAGTCTAGCAGCCAGGCGGGACTGAGGATCAGGTGGGTATAGCTTCTTTATTTTTGCCCCTAGACCAAAACGAGCATTTAACCCTCGCAGTGCCGGAGTAGCCCCTCTCCAAGGGTTCATCATCTTAATCCATCCTGGAGTTCAGTTCAGTAGGCTCGGGGCCCTTGTGGGTGAGCGTGCTGCTTCTGAGATCATTCACAGTTCATTGATCGGGTGCGTTTTGACCCGCAGTTGACTTTCTTTTGACCTGCGTCTGACCTGCTTCAAGCTGCTTATGAATTTACATTGACTTGTACAGCGAGGGAAGCAGGGCCCGCTCACACCATAGCATTGCGTTCCGATACCGTGCGATTAGCACACGCCAGTGCACAGTGCGTCTCGTGCGCATTACCACCCGATTGCACCTCCCAGCCACCGTGCGTTGCCTGGCACTGCCATTCCATACAGTGTGACGAGCCAATGTAGCGCAGCAGTAATGTTTTCACCACAACACAAACCACAGTAGTGCGCATTACCCTGCTACGCACGACGGCCGGGAGGTGCACTATGGTGTGAACAGGCCTTAAGGGGCGGATCTGCCGACATGAACAATCGCAAGCATTGCTATGGGGACCGTTCATGCGGCCGTGTGATCCGAACCGCCCCCCCCCGGCCCAAATTGCTCCCTGGCCCTTTCTTGCCGCGCAGTGCGGTTTCCATAGAACTTTCAATGGAACCGCGCGGTTTGGAGTGTTTTTAATTGCGTATCAGCCGTTAAAAACTCCCAAAACAGCCCCTTTTAAAATCAGCACGGAAACCGCGCTGATCCTCCACCGCCTTGGTGTGAACGTGGCCTGAATCTAAATTGTTTTCTTGAGTTGCTACAATTTGCAAATATTTGTTACATATTGAACGGTCTTATTACACAATCCCTTAAGGTGCCCAGTAGGGATGCACCGATACCGAGTATTTGGACCAGTACTCGCCCAAATGCTCCGATACTGGAGCTTCCGGTATCAGGAAGATAGGTGGTGAGTCATTACACGCTGCATGGCTTCCTGATTGGCCAGGAAGCCGGCTTCATGCTCCCTTTGTCACTTGGTCACTTGGTGACGAGGGAGCATGGAGACGGTTTCCCGGCCAATCGGCAAGCCGGGCAGTGTGTAATGAAGCTGGCCAATCAGGAAGATGGTCAGCGAGTCATTACCTGCCCCTTGGCTTCCTGATTGGCCAGAAAGCCGGCTCCATGCTCCCTCGTCACCTGGTGACAAGGGAGCATGGAGCTGGCTTCCCGGCTAATTGGTAATGACTCGGCTAATCGAGTCATTACACGCCGCTCGGCTTCCTTAATGGGACTTTTGTTATCAGCGAGTACCGGAAAAAAAATATTGGTACTCAATACCGAAAAACCGGTATCGGTGCATCCCTAGTGCCCATACACTGTTTGGATTTCGGACAGTTTTTGAGGAACTGGCTAAAATTCGCACAGTGGGTGCCGCTGTCGGCACTCATTCGGGCGGCATCCCTCGATCAGCTGATCGAAGGACCCTGGTGGAAAATCAATGTTCGATCAGAGGCGGCAGCCAATGAGCTACCGGCTCTGGTCGGGTATCCTGACGGCGGTTGCCATCAGAATGCATTGCAAACAGCGGGATGCCTCGATCGACACACTCCTATGTATTGATGGAGGAATCGGGTCTGTTTTTTCTTGTTCAGCCCGCAGGTTGAAGGAGAAAAATAGATGAGTGTATGTCCAGCCTATGAAGTACTTTTATTGAGGAAGATGAATAGTGAACAACACGTTAGTAATCAATCAGTTATCGGTTGTCTGTAGATAAGGGGGAGATCATTCCCGATTTATTGCTCTGACTTCACTCTCTTGTATCAAACTGTCTTTTGTTCCCTTTGTTATTTGTATTTAGATCATGGCTGGACAATTCACAGGAGCCGGGTCGCCAATGCTCTTTAAAAACCACAGCCGCGCCCAACTTTTGAGGTTGTTGTCAATGGAGCTGCCTCCTCCTAACAAAACTCTTTAGGAGCCGGCTCCATTGACAACTACTGAAAACTTCAAAAGTTGGGCGCCCGCTGTGGTCTTTAACTACCCGCTGCTGGCCGTTGTAATTAAACGGCCGGACAGCGGCTTCTTGGGGGCGGGTGGACGTCTTTAGACGTCCTATCCCGTTCCGCTGGTGCCCGCCGATAGCAGCAATGGCTGTTTACATACAAGCGTTCGGGCGTCTGTAGATAGCCTTTATAGCAGGGAGCACTGTTGACAGGGCTACTTGTTTGGTTGCAGGCTGGCTGGCAGGTTGGGGCTGGGGAATTTTTGTGTTTTGTATTGTTGTAAGCCTTCCCATTGTGCTCCCTGCTATAAAGGCTAGTTATGGATTCATGCATGTACCACTTTTTTCTAGTTTGACTATTTTTGGTTAGGGGGATGCACTGGAGTCCCAGCGTGCATTTTTAGTTGCTGGGCCCCCAGTGCGTCCCTGCACCTTATTAGGAGGAGTAGGCTACCTCCAGGTACACCTGCATGCAATCTATCGACTTCATTAATATGCTCACACTTGGAGACTCGGATACATAGAGTTAGGACCACACTTTGCAGAGGTGCCTTGGCGCGGCCGTGTGGCTTCTACATATTTTTGGCCAAAAGTTTGTGCAACTAAAACCTCTGATTTTAACGCATACTGTTGACAGGGCTACTTGTTTGGTTGCAGGCTGGCTGGCAGGTTGGGGCTGGGGAATTTTTGTGTTTTGTACGGGCGTCTGTAGAGACGCCCGAATCGCTTGTAATATGTGGTCGGGTTTGCGCCCCCCTTCGTCGCCGCCGCTGCTGGCGATCCCGCTGTGCCCGGTGTGAGCCCGGGACCAGCTCTGCGGCCGGAGATCAAACTGAGCTCAGTACTCGAGCTCCGTATGATCTCCTCTCCCTATCTGAATGCAGGCAGTGATGTTTATTACATCACTGACTGCATTCAGTGTCACTCTTCGGTACAGAAACCGGAGAGAAGCTGGTGAAGCAGATCGGTGCTTCATCAGCTTCTCTGGGGGTCCCTAGGTGACATTACGGGTCTTAAAGACCCCTGATGTCTCCATAAAGAGGACCTGTCACTGCCAATTGGCTATCACATAGGGAGCTTGTTTGCTCCCTATGTGATAGCAATAAAGTTCAGTGAAAAATAAAAAGGTTTAAAAAAATTTGTTACAAAAAAAATAAAAAATCACATATCAAAGCAATTAAAAAATACAAGTCCCCCACCCCCACATGCACACGCAAACATGCGTCAAGCCCGCCTACATGCGAAAACGCCGATTACATCCATTGCGCCGGCACATGTTACATATCGCCGCGAACGTCGGAATGAGAGCAATAATTGTAGGGTCATCAATCACTGATAACACTAAACTGATGAGCGGTAAAAGCTTTTAAAGCGTCGGCTATGGTCAATTTTGAGTATGGTAGTTTTTTTGCGATTTAACGGGTGCGCGCAATTTTAAAGCTTGACATGTTTGGTGTCTATTTACCTGACGTCACCCCGTCTTTTATATTTTACCAAAAAATTGGGTAATAATAAATGTTTTATAACATAACGTAGGGAGAACAGTTTTTTTTTCCAAAAATTTCGGTACTTTTTTTTTACTACCGTATACAGTAAAAAAAAAACAAACCCCAGTGGTGATTAAATCCCACCAAAAGAAAGATCTATCTGTCCCCAAAAAATGGTATAAAATTAATTTCAGTACAGCGTCGCATGACGGAATAAACGTCAGTCAAAGTACCGCAGCGCCGAATACTGAAAAATGGTTAAGGAGCATTGGCGACCTGGCTCCTAGGAATTGGCCAGCCATGATCTAAATACAAATGGATTGGACAGAATGGATCCTGAATTCCATATTCATTGCCCACCCCGATGTAGATGGAAACATGGAGATTTGCTTCCCAGGAACTGAGTGGTATCTCTGACCTGTGTCGCTATGCCATGTTCATGTTCATTTCCAGGTGGAGCCTCGTTTTATTTTGCATGTAATGTCTGCTGATATTGTTTCCCTGCTGCAAGAACTGACGCCGTTATCATTTTATTTTCAGGATGCGTCCCAGCACAGGACCAGCTGGCCTCCCCCTTCACACGCACAGAGCTGCGGACCCTGGGAGATGAAGGAGCGTCTGGGGACCGGGGGGTTTGGTTATGTCCTTCGCTGGCATAATAGGGTAAGGAGGAACCTTCCAAAGAAATGCGTACAACATTGTGACTCTCTTGTTAACTGTGCGCGGTCTTTTACTGAACGCGGTGCGCGTCCCAAATACACATAAATAGTCTTATGATGATTCCTTTGTGTAAGAGGCTTTACATGCTTGTTCATGGAAGTCAATGAGCGAAGATCGGTGGCCCAACCTTTCCAGCTCCCATACTGTATACCACGCATTCTCTGCACATAGCCTCACCCTTCCCCGCACAGCCTGGCCTCAAACCTTATACCCATTACTGATCTCCTACTCTGCTCTTGCTGTCTGTTTCTCTCTTCCATCTCTTGTTTCTTCTCTTCTTTTCCCATTCTGTTTATCTTCTCCTCCTCCGTCGTCCATCTCCTCCTCCTCCTCCTTCGTCCATCTCCTCCTCCTCCTCCGTCGTCCGTCTCCTCCTCCGTCGGGCGTCTCCTCCTCCGTCGGCCGTCGGCCGTCTCCTCCTCCTCCTCCGTCGGCCGTCTCCTCCTCGTCCGTCTCCTCCTCCGTCCGTCTCCTCCTCCGTCGTCCGTCTCGTCGTCCGGCGTCCGTCTCGTCGTCCGTCTCCTCCTCCGTCGGGCGTCTCCTCCTCCGTCGGCCGTCGGCCGTCTCCTCCTCCTCCTCCGTCGGCCGTCTCCTCCTCGTCCGTCTCCTCCTCCGTCCGTCTCCTCCTCCGTCGTCCGTCTCGTCGTCCGGCGTCCGTCTCGTCGTCCGTCTCCTCCTCCGTCGGGCGTCTCCTCCTCCGTCGGCCGTCGGCCGTCTCCTCCTCCTCCTCCGTCGGCCGTCTCCTCCTCGTCCGTCTCCTCCTCCGTCCGTCTCCTCCTCCGTCGTCCGTCTCGTCGTCCGGCGTCCGTCTCGTCGTCCGTCTCCTCCTCCGTCGGGCGTCTCCTCCTCCGTCGGCCGTCGGCCGTCTCCTCCTCCTCCTCCGTCGGCCGTCTCCTCCTCGTCCGTCTCCTCCTCCGTCCGTCTCCTCCTCCGTCGTCCGTCTCGTCGTCCGGCGTCCGTCTCGTCGTCCGTCTCCTCCTCCGTCGGGCGTCTCCTCCTCCGTCGGCCGTCGGCCGTCTCCTCCTCCTCCTCCGTCGGCCGTCTCCTCCTCGTCCGTCTCCTCCTCCGTCCGTCTCCTCCTCCGTCGTCCGTCTCGTCGTCCGGCGTCCGTCTCGTCGTCCGTCTCCTCCTCCGTCGGGCGTCTCCTCCTCCGTCGGCCGTCGGCCGTCTCCTCCTCCTCCTCCGTCGGCCGTCTCCTCCTCGTCCGTCTCCTCCTCCGTCCGTCTCCTCCTCCGTCGTCCGTCTCGTCGTCCGGCGTCCGTCTCGTCGTCCGTCTCCTCCTCCGTCGGGCGTCTCCTCCTCCGTCGGCCGTCGGCCGTCTCCTCCTCCTCCTCCGTCGGCCGTCTCCTCCTCGTCCGTCTCCTCCTCCGTCCGTCTCCTCCTCCGTCGTCCGTCTCGTCGTCCGGCGTCCGTCTCGTCGTCCGTCTCCTCCTCCGTCGGGCGTCTCCTCCTCCGTCGGCCGTCGGCCGTCTCCTCCTCCTCCTCCGTCGGCCGTCTCCTCCTCGTCCGTCTCCTCCTCCGTCCGTCTCCTCCTCCGTCGTCCGTCTCGTCGTCCGGCGTCCGTCTCGTCGTCCGTCTCCTCCTCCGTCGGGCGTCTCCTCCTCCGTCGGCCGTCGGCCGTCTCCTCCTCCTCCTCCGTCGGCCGTCTCCTCCTCGTCCGTCTCCTCCTCCGTCCGTCTCCTCCTCCGTCGTCCGTCTCGTCGTCCGGCGTCCGTCTCGTCGTCCGTCTCCTCCTCCGTCGGGCGTCTCCTCCTCCGTCGGCCGTCGGCCGTCTCCTCCTCCTCCTCCGTCGGCCGTCTCCTCCTCGTCCGTCTCCTCCTCCGTCCGTCTCCTCCTCCGTCGTCCGTCTCGTCGTCCGGCGTCCGTCTCGTCGTCCGTCTCCTCCTCCGTCGGGCGTCTCCTCCTCCGTCGGCCGTCGGCCGTCTCCTCCTCCTCCTCCGTCGGCCGTCTCCTCCTCGTCCGTCTCCTCCTCCGTCCGTCTCCTCCTCCGTCGTCCGTCTCGTCGTCCGGCGTCCGTCTCGTCGTCCGTCTCCTCCTCCGTCGGGCGTCTCCTCCTCCGTCGGCCGTCGGCCGTCTCCTCCTCCTCCTCCGTCGGCCGTCTCCTCCTCGTCCGTCTCCTCCTCCGTCCGTCTCCTCCTCCGTCGTCCGTCTCGTCGTCCGGCGTCCGTCTCGTCGTCCGTCTCCTCCTCCGTCGGGCGTCTCCTCCTCCGTCGGCCGTCGGCCGTCTCCTCCTCCTCCTCCGTCGGCCGTCTCCTCCTCCGTCGTCCATCTCCTCCTCCGTCGTCCATCTCCTCCTCCTCCATCTCCTTCTCCACTTCTGTGCTCGGCTCCTCCTTCTCTACTTCTGTGCTCGGCTTCTCCTTCTCTACTTCTGTGCTCTGCTTCTACTTCTCTACATCTGTGCTCGGCTTCTCCTTCTCTACTTCTGTGCTCTGCTTCTCCTTCTCTTCTTCTGTGCTCGGCTTCTCCTTCTCTACTTCTGTGCTCGGCTTCTCCTTCTCTACTTCTGTGCTCGGCTTCTCCTTTACTTCTGTGCTCGGCTCCTCCTTCTCTACTTCTGTGCTCGGCTTCTCCTTCTCTACTTCTGTGCTCGGCTTCTCCTTCTCTACTTTTTGCCCTGTGCTCATCCACTGATCTAACTTTTTTGCCCATCTGCTCCGATACTTTTACATCTCACTTTCTCCTAGTTGCTCTTCCTCTGCTCATCATCTACTACTCTGGTGGCCATCTCTTCTACTCTCACCCATATTTGATTTCTTTTCTACTTTTCGTACTCAGGAAAACGGGGAGGAAGTGGCCATCAAACAATGCCGGCAGGAGCTGAGCCCAAAGAACAAGGAGAGATGGTGCTTAGAAATTCAGATTATGAAAAAGTGAGATATTATCTTCTTTATCTCTTCCCTTACACTTGGTGTGTGCGTGCATGACTTGCTGATATTTCTCATCCTAGCGTTTTACTTGAAGTAGGCATGATGCAAACATTGAACGGAAACATAGAAATAAAACGCAATATCAAAATACAACTCATTTGAGTTTTGGATGAACTCATAGGAGGTTAAATCAGCGTCTTGTATTTTTTGGATACTCTGATTAGGGGTGAGCTCATTCCACTGCCGCTCAGTCAGTCGCGGCCAGGGAATTTCCCGTCTTCAGCTGCAAGTTTGCAAAGGGTTGGATGCTGTGACCTCATTGACCTTTTATATCAGTCTGAACCTGAGCTCATCCCTGCTAATTACAAGATTTCCTTGCAGTAGATGTGGCTCTGTACCGTCTTACAAGAACATAACAAAGACATGGTTGTTGTACAGCCGCAGTTCATAAATGTTGGGGGTAGGTATATAATTTATATTAAAAAAACTTACGTATGTGTGAGGCAGGCTTAATACAATGGAGTTCAAGCTGACAAAGCTACAAGTAGGGCTAGTATTGACATACTGTATATGTTTGGCAAATACTTACCTTCTGCTTTCCTGTTTCCATGTTTTCATTTAGTTTTTATCTCTTGCACATGTTTGTGTCTCCTGTCCTTTTTATCTGTATTTCTAGTTTTATAGATTGATATATTATCCTTCTTGTCCTAGACTTAATCATAAGAATGTGGTTTCTGCTCGCGAGGTGCCAGAAGGTTTACAAAAACTGGCACCCAATGACCTTCCTCTTCTGGCTATGGAGTTCTGCTTGGGAGGGGACTTGCGCAAGGTAGGTAATACAACATATAGCTTACATATACCTCTCCAGTATAATATGTATATCATCGGATATTTGCCAGGACATCAGTGCTGCTGCGTTTAGTCCATGCCACAGGATTCCTTTTATAAACTCTGAAGTTGAAGATATTTAGTCGTGTTGCTCATGGAAGCCATACATTACAGAAATTACCCAGTGCTCATACCAGCAAAACAAACTCTACACTGTTTCAACAATTTGCTCAAGATAAATGATTTCAGTCTCTTATAATTGCAAATATACATGGAAGCCACACTGCCTAGTCAAGGCCCCTCTGTGAAAGTGTAGTCCCTCACTCTAGTCTAACAGGCATACCCGTCCTCAATTTATTTATTGCTATATATGCCCAAATGTAGTAGGAGCTTTCATAGATCAGAGTTGGGGATCTCACTTCACAGAGGGGTCTTGACGAGACAGCGTGGCTTCCACGTATATTTGCAAATATATGCAGCAAAAATCTTGTTTTTTTTGGGGGGGGGGGGGGGGGTGGGGGAT
>NW_017306819.1:275931-310812 GCF_000935625.1 Nanorana parkeri
TGAAAATATATGGGGGATAATTTTTTTTTTTTGTGGGGGGGGGGTGGGGGTAGCTGATAGGAATGCTGGGAAATGTTTGTATTTGTATTGTTCTGTGAAATGCCCTTTCCATGATGAACACCTTACATTAGGAAGCTAGTTATAAATTCGTGGTTGCCTTTTTTGTCTCGCTTGCTCATAGCAACCAAACTGAAAGATTCGTGCTTCCTTTTAACTTCTGCCCATGCTAAAAGAAGTACATCAGTCAGTATTAAAAATACGTCTCATCCATTTTTTTTTTTTGCATTAAATGTGCTGCGCAAGGGTATTACTAGATCAGTCTCTTGGCACATAACAATACTCCAGGATGTAGCCTGTCCACATAAAACACACGTGTATGTCATTTAGCAAAATATAATGTAACTCTTATCTAGGCATTGGAAAATAACTTGGAACTGGTTTGGAATATTCCTCTATTTTCCTGCATTGATTGATTGATTGATTGATTTTTCTTCTATGTAGCACTTGAATCAATATGAAAATTGTTGTGGGCTAAAAGAAGGATCGATCCTTACTCTCCTGAGTGATATCTGTGAGTATGATTCCAACTGCACACAACTACTGGCTTATATTTTGTAATAGAGTCATATGCAAACCACAACAAGCCATGATAACCAATCAGCATTTATTTTTCTAAGAACAAACTTTAAAGTGACATTAAACTCAGAAGTTAAGGGCGTGGCCGGGATGTGAGACTGAGCAGACGTGTCTCACTGCAGCTCCCGACATCCGTGCTACATCCTGACCCTTAGCTAGCTACAGAAGTTAAATCTGAAAAATACATTCAAGTACCTTAAATATTAAAGCGGACCTTTACCCTTCCTTTTAAAATACCAACAAACACACCTTTAGGAATGTTTGGAGCTTGGAGTGGTGACTACTTTACAACACACACAAGGACCATGGGGAACAAAAGTAGCCCCCCTCCAGAAGGAAGGACAGTGTCAGCACCAATTCAGAGATGATTGGAGGATCTACAGCCGAGTGATACACAAATAAGATACATTTTTGTTTTGTAGTTAAGGTTCTCAAATGCATTTTTAAGATTTAACTCCTGAGTTTAGTATCACTTTAAGGTAATCTAAATCCAAAAAATCTTACCAGTCCGCAGGCCTCATGCACACTAGCTGGCTGAGTTTAAACATAAGAGAAGTGATCTGGTAAGTATAAACAAATCTATGCTTCCCAGATCACTTTGTCCTGTGTTTAGTTGTTGCTGGGCTCACATGCATTTTACAAGTGTTTCGTTGTGTTAAACCGGGCTGAACAGGCCCGGGACGTAGAAATTTCTAGTTTGGGTAGACTGAGCTAGACTGAATGCACCTAGATGCTGCTGGACGTCCAGGTGTACATTCAGTCAGCTCCAAATGCACCTAGACTCATGTTTTTTTAACATAGTGTGCATGAGGCGTTCGATGTGGTGGCTGCACTAGTACAGAAACATTCCTTTTGATCCTGATAGAAACCCAGTGTGCTTACCAACTTCCTGTGGGCTGAACTGAAATCTCAAACATGGTTTTCAGCTTTCCCATCTATCCTCTGAACTACAAAAACAACTTCACGTAAGGTAATGAAGATGAGGAGAGCAGTTGTTTGTAGTTCAAATCAGGAGAGTTCCCTTGGGTGACAACGCTGCTCCTCCATAGACACAGTACAGTGAGTAGATAGTGTCACCCTAGCACAGGAATTGTGTTACTGACCGGATTGCCAGGTGAAAATAAACAAGATAAAGTCTGAAAAAAAACAAAAAACTAATGCAGCCACCACATCTAAGGACTGGTAAGCTGCAATGTATTACATTTTAGTTTTTGGGTTTAGATACGCTTTCACTAAACTCAAACTGCAAATCTTACATAGAATAAAACAAACTGCTGTCCTCTGGTGGCTGAGCTGTTCCTTGTGATCTTGTACTGGACAGGCAGCCCAGGGAAGCCGAGATGAGGGAGTTCGAGCTGTTTAGAAACATGATGACTGAAAGTGTTTGGGCAAAAATGTAAAGAAATATTTTGCTGGGCGATTTTATTTGTTTGATCCGGATTTATTATAAAAAAAAAGTTAGAGCGGTTAATGTTACTTCAAGGCCTCATTCACACGAGGAACGGCCGGCACATACAGCTCTGTGCTGCGTGCACGGCCGTATCGGGCAGCTCCCGGGAAGGACAGGTGCTGCGTGTGATTAGTACGCAGCCCCTGTCCTTCTCTCTGGGAGTATGCGGCCGTACGCCACCCTACGCTCACACCAAGTGCAGGTCCGTACGGGTGCGTGTGTCCCGGCTCGGACACAGACAGGATCCATCCTGACATCATACGAGTACGGACACCAAGTCCGCATGGACTTGCAGGGCGGGTGAGCGTAGGGCGGCGTATTGCCGCGTACTCCCAAAGAGAAGGACAGGGGCTGCATACTAATCACACTCAGCCCCAGTGCTTCCCCGGAGCTGCCCGATACGGCCGTGCACTCAGCACGGAGCTGTACGTGCCGGCTTTTTCTCGTGTGAATGAGGCCCAAGACATGGGTTAAGCCTTGCCTATTGTTGGAAGTAGGGGAAAATGGCAAAACCGTGCCCACAGACTCCTCCACTTCTTATTTACCTTTTACGTCTTATGAGCTTATTATCACTGATTATTGCTGCGGCGTTGCATATTGAACAGCATATTTTGCTTCTCTTACAGCTTCGGCTCTGCGGTATCTCCATGAGAATAGAATTATCCACAGAGATCTGAAGCCGGAGAACATCGTGCTGCAGCAAGGGGAGGGCAGGGTAAGTTACCATGTGACATAGTGCTGACGGATTATGAAAAGGAATTCCAGCTTATAACATTTAGGATACTTTTCATTTGGCTTTTAATAACAGGTGTTTGCCATACGATTGAGAGCTCATTCACTGAGGCGTGCACATTCGCATGGCGTGTATACCCATGCAGAGACCTGCTCACGGGAGGGACAGGTGCTGCATATATTTGAGTGCAGCCGACTGTAACTCTCTATGAGAGGACAGGGCTATACGCTGACCCAAACCTGCATATCCGTGCAAATCCGGGTGCCTACACTTGGGCACACAAGGTCTGCATCCAAGTGGGGGTGCCTGGACCTGCATGGATGTGAAGGTTCGGGACGGTGTGTAACCGTGTGCAGTCGCGTCCCCCCATAGAAATGTACAGGCGACTGCACGCAATTACGCGCAACACCTGACCCTCCTGGGAGCAGGTCCCTGCATGAGCGTGCACAATGAACAGATGTTCTATGAAGCATTGAAACAAGGATGCACCGATACTAGTACTCACCCAAACGCTCCGATACCACAATTTCCGGTCAGAAGGAGATCTCCCTCTGACTGGCAGTGCCGAGGGAGCATAGAGCCGGCTTCCTTTCCAATCAGGAAGCCGGGCGGTGGGTTATGACCTGCCTCCCTGCTTCCTGATTGGCTAGGAAGCCGGCTTGACATGTTGCTAAGCAGCCTGGCTTCCTAACCAATCAGAAAGCCTGGCGGTACGTAATGACCCGCCTCCCAGCTTCCCGATTGGTCAGGAAGCCAGGCTGCCTAGGAACAAGTGAAGCCAGCTTCCTTGCCAATCGGGAGGCGGGTCATGACGTGCCGCCCGGCTTCCTGATTGGATAGGAAGCCAGCTTCACTTGTTGACAGGCAGCCTGGCTTCCTAACCAATCAGGAAGCCGGGCAGCACATCATGCCTCGCGTCCTGGCTTCCTGATCGGTCAGGAAGCCAGGCAGCTAGAACATCGGCTTCACAGGTAATCAGGAAGCTGGGTGACGGATCATGATCCACCGCCCGACTTCCTGATAATCGGGGCACAAGGCACCGGTACACTGTATCGGCGAGTACTGAAAAAAAATATCCGTATTCGATACCGAAAAAACGGTATCGGTGCATCCCTAATTGAAACCACTTTGCAAGTGCGGTGTTTGCTATTGCAAATGTAAGTGAATACATTGGTGGCCATTCACATTTGCATCGCTGTGCTTTGATTTTGCCACTGCGAGCAACGTTCATCAGGCATTGAAGCCTTTGGATACATTGCATTGTTGATGGTCTATAATTCTGGAGGGAGGGTTGATGTGGGTAGTTGTTGATTGGTACCAAAAAAGCCTGTAAAGTGCTTGCTGAAGGTGTCACAAGCACTAGTCTGCACTTGCTAAATGTATGGAACGCTGATGCCAAATGTCTTTGTGAACAATCCCTTAATGGAGAATACAAAGATGCTAGAGCTGCTGTTATTTTATTATATACTAATAACCTTTTACCCTTTAACTTCACAGCAGCTCAGCTCCCCCTGCTCCCCCTTCCCAGCAGTGATTCAGCATTCCAGCTACCCTTACTTTCCTCTCCAACAGTAACTAAGCATCTGATCCCCCCTTTCTTAGCAATGACTTAGCATCTCAGCTCCCCTTCTCCCCCCTCTAAAACCTCCGCTCGCCTTGATTCCACTAAAAGCATTGACTTTCATTCTGTAATGCAAACACAGAACAAGAACACAGCAGCTCAACTCCTCCTGCTTCACCTTCCCAGCAGCGATTCCGCATCCCAGCTGCCCTTGCTCCCTCTCCAACAGTAATTAAGTATCCCAACAACCCCCTTTACAGCTGTGAATCCGCATGCCTGCTTCTCTGCTCCCCTTGCCCCCTTGCCAGCAGTATTTAAATATCCCAACAACCCCCTTTCCAGCTGTGACACCGCATGCCTGCTTCTCTGCTCCCCTTGCTCCCTCGCCAGCAGTATTTAATATCCCAACAACCCCCTTTCCAGCTGTGACTCCGCTTCCCTGCTCCCCTTGCTTCCTCTCCAGCAGTAATTAAGTATCCCAGCTCCCCTTTCCAGCTATGACTCTGCATCCCTGCTCCCCTTCCTCTCCAGCAGCATTTAAAGGAGAACTATGGGGTTAAGGCTTTTCCCCATAGTTCTCCTTAGGGTACCGGGAGGACACAAACTAGCGTCCTCCCGTCACCCTAAGCTCAGTATACCGCGAGCTGTAGACGCCACAGTACACCGCGAGCAGTAGCTATACAGCTATACTCGGCTATACTGAGACGGCGCAGCTGAAGCAGATCCCGACAATTATGTCTGGATCCGCCCAGATGCGTGAGTGACAGCCGTCTCCTCCCCTGTCCGTTCCGCCAGTCAGTGCTGGCGGATCGGGGAGGGGGGAATCCAGCTCCTCCCCTATCACGGCAGAGAGCCGTGACAGGATCCAGAGGTGAGCGAACGCCGGTATGTGTTCGCTCACCTCCCAATCTACTGAACCGACCTGTGACAGTCTCATTGTCACAGGTCGGCTAGAACTATGAGGTGAGTGGAAATCACTCGCCTCATAGTTCTCCTTTAAGTATCCCAGCTCCCGCTGTCCAGCTGTGACTCCGCATAGCTGCTTCCATGCTCCCCTTGCTCCCTCTCCAGCAGTATTTAAGCATCCCAGCTCCCCCTGCCCCCCTACCAGCACAGTCTCAACATCTCCGCTCGCCTTGCTTCCCCTACCAGCAGTGACGTATCAGCCTTTACTTCTTTACTGTAAAAACAAAACAGAACAGAAGCTCTTGTAGGTTCAATAGGAAGAAATATGCTGCTGATAGAAGAAATTTAGAGCTTCTGCTGTGAAGTTTGAGGATATATCGCCCCATAGTGCCTGCAGCTACAGGGGTCAGCCAAGGATTGTTTGAAAGCTCATTTACGTGCTAACAATATGTGCAGTAAATACTAGGGATGCACCGATACTTTCCAAGTTCCAATGCCGATACTTGTCATTTTCATGAGAACTACCAGGGTTGCAGCGGTTGCAGCTGGGACCTGGCTCTGGCGCTCCACCACTGTCCTGAAATCATTAGTCTGTATTGTTTTAGAAAAACTGTCACATGACAATAAATAAAAATGTATCAGTACTCGTATCTGTGAGTACTTGGGCAAGTATCAGTACCTGTGCTTGGAAAAATGGTGGTATCGGTGCATCCTTTTATATCTGTTTATAAAAACAAAATCATACATTATGACAGAGATGTACAAATCCCGGGAGCTCCGTGTGCTCCTTACTAATGACAGCCGCCTCCTAACGTTTAAATTTTTCTCTAGTCTAGTCTTGGAGCTCGAAGAGTATCTGTACTTGTACCGAGCACTGTACTTGGTATCAGTGCATCCCTAGTAAATACCTAAATGTCCAAAGGCTGGCCACAGATTTACTGTAAATATCCCTTTATCAAAAAGGACAGAATAAAGGTTTCAAAGAATCATTTTCATTTTTTTTTTTTTTCATCTGTATTTTGTAAATTTCTCATTTCTAGCTGATTCATAAGATAATAGACTTGGGGTATGCCAAGGAACTGGACCAGGGCAGTCTCTGCACCTCCTTTGTGGGCACCCTGCAGTATCTGGTAAGTAGCCAACTCCTCTAAAGTATGCAAGAATGTATGTGAGCCATTCTGATGGGAATGTGGAAGTACTCGGGGTGGGGTTCAACAGGGAAGTTCAAGTAAGTAATATACTATTTCTATTCATCCCGCCACACACAGATATACAGAATACATTCAGATGAAGGTCATTTTAAAACCTTAAAGAGGAACTTTACCTTTTATCTTTGAAATGACAACAAACTCGCCTTTAGAAAACTTTTGTAATGACAATCTACAAACAGATACTTCTAGATAATTGCTGGCGTTGTATTCTTTACATACCTTATTTCTCTTTTCCTCCCCATTCTTCTCACTGTGGCCATTGCTTTACTAAGGGCAGATCAATCTATCTCCCTTTACTTCCTGGAACTCTGGCACATGTGACTAGGACATGTGACCATGCACATCATCTCAGGGGAGGAAAATGCCTTTCCCTGCGATCTCGTGAGATTACAGATGAGATTTCCGGGCAATGCTCTGCTGATGTAACCTTTCCAGGGTGCAATGCTTGGGCACGATTACATCACTTTTGCCAAAGAGGGCCAGGAAGTGGAAAAAAGAAAATTGTAAGTAAAAATTGTTTAAAGGAGAACTATGAGGTGAGTGCTTTTCAGTCACCTCATAGTTCCAGCCGACCTGTGACAATAAGACTGTCACAGGTTCGCCCACCTCTCGATCCTGTCACGGCTCTCTGCCGTGATAGGGGAGGGGCTGGATTCCCCGCTCCGATCCGCCAGCGCTGACTGGCAGAACGGACGGGGGACTGGCGGGTACAGCTGGCTCTGCCTCTAGATAGCCAGAGCCATCTGTCAGTCACGCAGCTGGGCGGATCCCGGCATAATTGTCGGGATCCGCTTCAGCTGCGGCGTCTCAGTATACCGCGAGCAGCAGCTCGCGGTATACTGAGCCTAGGGTGACGGGAGGACGCTAGTTTGTGTCCTCCCGTTACCCTAAGGAGAACTATGGGGAAAAGCCTTAACCCCATAGTTCTCCTTTAAGCTAACTAATGTGAGATGATTTCATATCAGCATTCAGAGCTGTGTGCTGATGTAATTTTTAGTGTGTGCTGTAAAGTAGTCACCGCTCCAAGCTTGCTCCTGGGATGGACTACAATCTCAGGTTTAGTTTACTGAACCTGTACTGATATTGTAGTCCATCCCAGGAGCGAGCTTGGAGCGGTGACTACTTTACAACACACACAGGAACCATGGGGAACAAAAGTAGCCACCGTTCCAGAAGGAAGGACAGTGTCAGCCCCAATTCAGAGATGATTGGAGGATCTACAGCCGAGTGATACACAAATAAGATACATTGTTGTTCATAATGAAAAAGTTTTTTTTTTTAAACGCTTTAACAGCGGTTTAAACTTACCCCGTCTCCAAAGCGCGCTCCCGTCAGGAAATCCGAAACTGCTCGGGCAGCCGCAAAGCATCTTGGGGCGGGCGCATGCGCAGTTCGGATTTTCGGCCGGGAGATGAGGAGAGACACAAGGTAAGTCTATGGACGCGTGCACCCGCATGCAGACACCGTGGGACAGGAAGTGCCAGCAAGGACAGAGGAGTCAGCGCTGGATCGGAGAGCCGCCGCACCGCTGGAGGGACAGATGAAAACATCAGGAAAGAAGAAGATGATCGGATTAAGAGACATCATTTAAGGTAAGTGCTGACACTAACATTGGGGGGAGGGAAAAAATAATTTGACTTTAATGTCACTTTAAGGTACCTGAATGTATTTTTAAGATTTAACTCCTGAGTGTAGTGTCACTTTAACCGAATATGTCTGCTAATGTTTGTTTGTGGCAGCTTCTGTGGGAAAGGAAACGCACGCTGAAACGGTTGTTTATAAATCTATTCTAGCACGGCCAAAGCTCTGCAAGGGCTTTTGAAGAAAGAATTTCTCATAGCTTAGTCATCATTATCAAACAGGAAATCTAAGTGGAAAACATTTAACCTCATAGTTCCGGCTAAAGAAAAAACTGAATTGGGGACTTGTTTGAGAACATGAAGTAGTGTCATTGTGGTGGTCGGGGGGGAATTATCAAGATTTCTGCAGGAAAACACAATACAGAAGAAGAGAGAAACATTTATGAACATTGTAACTTCTTTTATGCCTATCTGAAATGGAGCCGGTGTTCTGTCAAACTGCAACTCCTCCAGACCTCCAACAACCTGATTTCCGGTTTAGTTAGAAGTAAGAGGTTTGGTCGAGAAGGCTCTACTGCACGTGCGCCACCCGCTGCATTTCCCTATACACATACTACACAGCGATAAAGCGATAAAGTATTATAATGAACTATCGTCAGACTAATCTTACTTCTAACTAAACCGGAAGTCAGGTCTTTGGAGAACTCGACGAGTTGGAACTTTCGATAGAACACCGGGTGTAAAATGTTCACCTGCCCGAATGGGAAATAATGCTGCAATATAGACGTACATTTGTTGCATGTGTATGGACAGCTTTATGATCACATGATGGTGCAAATCTATTCATAAGGGAGTCACAGCTTTCATATACAAGTACAGAAGGACCCCAGACTGCTGTGTTTTTTTCCCACACTTGCTGGGTGCCATCCTCGGTATTTAGTTCTGTTACTCGTTCTGTTTCAGGCCCCGGAATTATTGGAACAGCAGAAGTACACGGTCACTGTGGATTACTGGAGTTTCGGCACCCTGACGTTTGAATGTATTACAGGATTTCGGCCTTTTCTTCCCAACTGGCAGCCAGTGCAGTGGTAAGGAAATCCTTCTATTTTAGGTGGCTGGTATAGTGTCATCACCTGCATACCAGGGACTTCGAGGGGAGGATTTATAAGACTTCAGCTTATGTCATATGCTGGGCGAATGCCATTTGCATGGAATTCCCACCACTGGATGGCATAGGAATTGCCACAAAAAGCATTACCATGCAGCCATATTTCAGAGAACGCCTTTGTTTGTCTCCTATGTGTTCCTATTCACACATCATAACTAAAAAAAAATATGTATCCTCCATTCAATGTGTCTGTGTAGCTGGAGCCATTGTAGCTTCTTTGTACAATTTCTAAAAGATAGGAAACGCCTTCTGTCCCCATAAAAAGTCTAGGGACACTCTGAGCTTCATGTCATGAACATACAATGCTACAAGATCTTTAACCCTTTGCTAGGACAGAAGATGTTCAGATCTGGTTTACAACTGTTGTCGTACCATGTCACGCTGCACTGCACTCAAAAAACCGCACTGAGTCCTTCTGGAACAAGGCATATTACTAGGGATGCACCGATACCAATACTAGTATCAGTGCCGATAGCCAGTATTTGGGTAACTTATACTCGCCCAAATGTTCTAATACCTTTTCGAATACTGTGCCGTAGGGGAACATGGAGCCGGCTTTCTGGGCAATCAGGAAGCCCGGGTGGCGAGTAATGACCTGCCTCCCGGCTTCCTGATTGGCCAGGAAGCCATCTCCATGCTTATTGGCTGGAAAGCTGGCTTCCCAGGCCAATCAGCATCGAGCCTGCTGAACAGCCGGCTCCTTGCTTATTGGCTGGGAAGCCGGTTTCCCGGCCAATCACAATCAAACTGGCCAAACAACATGGAGCCGGCTTCCTTATTGCCCGGGAAGCTTGCTCCATGCCAGCGGAAGTATCGGTATTTGATATCGGCTGGTACCGAAAGCAAAATATCTGTACTCATTCTAGATACCGAAAAACCGGTATCGGTGCATCCCTACTTATTACCTTGCCTTGCATTGCAGCTGCACTGGAAAAAACACCCAGCGCAGCCCCAATGTATTGGGTGAGAGCGGGCTGGGTGAGGTAAAGCTAGATTGGGCTATTATGTTGGAAGCAGTCTTTAGTGTACTATTATGTTATAATCTTTCCCATTGAAATTACATTTGTGTATTATTGGTGCTCAGGCATGCAAAGGTACGAGAAAAAAGCAATGAACACATTGTGGTGTACGAAGATCTGTCAGAATCAGCGAGGTTCTCCAGTGTTCTGCCAACGCCCAATCACCTGAACCCGTAAGACTGACCCTGATTGATTGTTTACTGTATTGTTATCTGCCTCCATACCATGCCTATGATCCTATTTATGGGCATCTCTGACTTGGTAGGAAATGTTTTAGTTCCATGTTTGTGTGTCCCTAAAGCGGAATTAAACTGCGGTGAGGACAGCCAGCATTTGCCGTAACATGCAAGTGTCTCCTCCAGTGATATGAGCTCCCCGCATCCACTCTGCCCCCACCGATGCCATGTTATCTGCCTCCAGGTCCGTCGTCTTGCTTCACCCATTGGGGCAGGCACTGATGATGTAACTCCTGCGCCTCCTCCAGTGATGTGAGCTCCCCGCATCCACTCTGCCCCCACCGATGCCATGTTATCTCCCTCTAGGTCCGTCGTCTTGCTTCACCCATTGGTGCAGGCACTGATGATGTAACTCCTGCGGGTGCTTGCTGGAGTTGCGTCATTTCATCACCCGCCTTCTTTCCTGACATCTGTACATTGTACTGAACATGTGGCGCAGTCAGTGTGCAGATAATAAATAATTTGCTACCAGGTACATAAGAGTTTTTATGGCATGAGGGACTGATGCATTCTACTCTACCTAAAGACCTCACCCGCTGGAACATTTCATTTAAAAGACTTGAAAGTAACATGCCAAGTTTGCATCATATTTATTTCTCTTAAACCAATGGTTCTCAACCTGTGTAACCTCAGGACCCACATTTGCCCTTGGTCATTAAGTCGCGACCCAAGTCGCACTGCAATAGGATGTGCGACATTAGGGTACCGCGCGTTTTGGTGCGGGCATATGAACTGTGGGTGGGAGGCGCGTTCGGGGTATCATTCAAATGAATGGCAATGCAACATACCTCCCACAACCAGAATGCACGGTGCTTTACAGTGCATTCATTGCATAGCAACAACTGACACGATCTTACACGCTCACAGACATTCTCACAGACACGCCAAAAAGGTTTTTATTAAATTAAATTTTTTTTTAAGGTTCACCCAGTCTCCCTACCTTATGAGAACTGGAGTGGATCCTTAGCCTGGGGTCCCGTGTGGGCTGCTGTGCTGTGACGAAGCTCCATCCATATGTGCATTGCTTGTACAGCTCCCTTGAGTGCCCTGTAGAGGTGTCGGGAGCCAGAATGTGATGTCACCATGACACTTCTATAGGAGGGGGGGTGTAAGCCGTGCACTTATGAGCTCCCTCGCGGCCATAGCCTCACCCCACCTCAAGCTGACACTCAGCGCCGGGCAGCATATTTTGAAATGGCTGCTTGGCGAGAGAACTGACAGTGCTGCGCTAGGGGCACTGTCAGGCCTCTCGCCTAGAAAAGTGGAAAGCATGCGGTGACCCACTGAAAATGGGGTTTCCGGGTCACGACCCGCCAGTTGCGAACCAAGGTCTTAAAGGATATCTAAACCCAAGAACAAACATGTGATCTATTACAGCTTACCAGTTTTATATGTGGTGGCTGCATTCGTTTTCATTTTTCAGCAAGTACAGGAAATACCTGCCAATCTTGCCAGAAATGCCATGTCCTTGTCCATTCATGTGAGCTGAAAGCATGAAAACAATCTGATCTTCTTTCTCGAAACTACTAATTTCCCCATCCTCCATGTACTGTATATTAAAGGAGAAGAATCAGGAGAGTAAAATATATACTTGGAGCCAGCACATTTCTGCAGCTGTCGCATACTGTATCTATACATCGAGAGCTGAGCGATCATGTGACTGCTGATCGCTCAGCTCACGGTCTTCCCCTGCAGAGAATGGTGACTGTCCGTCTCCACTACCTCGCAGGGATTCCCCCCTCCCTTCTCTGTTCCTTAAATGCTCATTGGGGGAATATGGATGGGAGGGGGCGGGCACGGCTGACTCTAGCTTTAGAGAGGCAGATCCAGCTGTCAATCAGGAAGCCGGGTGGACATTGTCGGGATCCTTTCCGGTTGCAGCACGTCTCTGTGCTGTCCGCATGTAGTGGGTTGTAGCCCACTGTATTCTGACTTTGGGTCACAGGAGTACATTAGAAAAGAAAACAGTTTTTCAAATTAATATTAAATAAAATAAATGTAAAAATAATGAAAAACATTTTTTAAAAGTTCCCGCCCCCACGAGGACGCGCATCTTCACGTAACCACGCGTTGGGTGCGCCTACGTATAAAAACGACAATTGCACTAGCACTACCATTTGATATCGCCGCGCACGCCTCAGTGAGAGCAATAATTCTAGGGCCAATATTTACACGTATCTCTAAACTGATGACGTGTGGAGGCTTTTAAAGCGTCATCTGTGGACTTTTTGGGGTACTGAATTTTGCTGCAGTTTCATGGACGCACACAATTTTTAACCTCGGCATGTTGGGTATCTATGTACTCGTTGTAACCTCATCTTTTTATATTTTAAATTTTAAAAAAATGGGTATTTAATTGTGTTTTGGGACATTTAGGTGCATTTTTCATTAAATTTTGGGTTTGATAAGGAGTTGCGCTAATATCATGCAACATAAAAATTTGCAACTGCCATCATTTTAATTTTATAGGGACTTGGCTTTCAGAAAATATATAATGTTTTGGGGGTTTTAAGTAATTTCCCAGGCCTAAAATGTGGATTATAACATGCACACAAAAAATGAAAAAAAGGCCTTTATTCTTAAGGGGTTAAAGTGGTGGGTGTCTTCATGAAGCTGAATAGGGACATTTCTTGTGATGGGAAGTGGATGTGTCGGAGCTACTCGTTAGTGAGCATGCAAAAACTCTATTTTCCTATCTTAGGGTCCTGGCTAGTAAACTAGAGCGTTGGCTGCAGTGCATGTTAATGGCACACCCCAGACAAAGGGGCACGGATCCCCAAAATCCAGATGTTGGCTGTTTCCAAGCCTTGGATGCCATTCTTAACCTTAAGGTAAGCAACGACTGAATCTTTCAAGCTGTGAGTGATGTGAGAGGAGCTTTTGTATAACAATGTGACTGCCATATAAAAAAATTAAAATGCAAATAAAAAGTGACATCACTGTGGCTAAGCAAATAAAAAGTGACATCGCTGTGGCTAAGCAAATAAAAAGTGACATCGCTGTGACTAAGCAAATAAAAAGTGACGTCGCTGTGACTAAGCAAATAAAAAGTTCAGATTCGTGAAACGTGAGAGCAATACACACACTGTGCACCCCCCTGTACTCCTTCACACGGGCATTCAGTAAGTGCGGGCACCCAGACCTGTGAGGATTTGCAGATTTGCGTGTATGCATGCAGTAGGGATGTGCACGACTATATGAATGAGCCCTTAAGTCACCTTCAGAGACGAGTACAAGTGATCAGGCTGCTCTAAAGCCACCCGCATCACTCGTACTCGAAAGCACCCCCCACCTGCTGAAAAAAATGACACGGCAGCCATATTGATGTTGGTAGAACCACTTCAGGATCAGGAGGTACAGGTACATCATATGGTTCATATCAGGGGCGAAATCACAGGGCCCCATAGCAAAATTTTGTATGGAGCCCCGTGATTGCTAGTTATGCCACTTGCAGAGCCCACCTGCGAGTGACCCTGCAGAGCCCACCACAGACTCTCTATAGTGGGCTCTGCAGGGTCTCAGATGGGCTGGACACCTCTTACCTGTCAGCACTGTCCGCCTTTGTGGTCGCTGGGGTCCCGCCTCCTCTTCCGTCCTCGGGCCCCGCCTCCTCTTCTATCGACGGGCCCCGCCTCCTCTTACATCACTGGCCCCACCTGCTCTTGGGTCGCTGGCAAGTGATGTAAGAGGAGGCGGGGTTGCTCTTAGGCGTGCCACGCCTCCTTCACTGCGAACGCCGGCCTCTTCTGCCGTAGCTGCTGGCTGTCACTGACACAGCTCCGCAGCGGCTATGAGGGGAGACGCCGCTGCTGAGCTGTGTCAGTGACAGCCAGCACCCTTACATGCCATAGCGACCCAGGCGGCCCACACGGCATCAGAGGGATGCCCTGGCCGGGCCCCCCTGTGCCCAGTCCCCATAGCAGCCGCCCGGGTCGCTATGGCGATTGTTACGCCACTGGTTCATATGATTAGTTCTAGTGTTTGCACGGCGCCATCCGTGCGATCACCTCGAGCACCACCGATACTTCTATGTTCTAAGCCCGTATGGAGTGCGAGTGACATTTGGAAACAGTTGTATTGTGGACAGTCGGCCGCATACACGAGAGGAGAGGCACGTTCACCCGTCAGCATCATTATGTATGTGAATGTGCACTGTGTAAAGCGCTGCGTAAAAATTGTTGGCGCCATATAAATACCAATAATAAATAAAAATGTATTATAACTAAACCGCGTCAAACAATGCCCCGTCCCTTTTCACAAGGGGCTATTAAAGGAGAACTATGAGGTGAGTGCTTTTCACTCACCTCATAGTTCTAGCCGACCTGTGACAATGAGACTGTCACAGGTGGGCTCAGTAGATCGGGAGGTGAACGAACACATACCGGGTTCGCTCACCTCTCGATCCTGTCACGGCTCTCTGCCGTGACAGGGGGAGGGGCTGGGTTCCCCTCTCCCCGCTCCGATCTGCCAGCGCTGACTGGCGGAACGGACGGGGAGGGGGCGGGTACAGCTGGCTCTGCCTCTAGATAGGCACAGCCAGCTGTCACTCACGCAGCTGGGCGGATCCCGTCATCTATGTCGGGATCCGCTCCGGCGTCTCAGTATACCGCGAGCTGTAGCTCGCGGTATACTGAGCTTAGGGTAACGGGAGGACGCTAGTTTGTGTCCTCCCGTTACCCTAAGGAGAACTATGGGGAAAAACACTGACCCCATAGTTCTCCTTTTAATAACCTCCCCACCCCGTCCGAGTCAGAGGAGTGTGCATTCGTACCCTTGTGACCCCTTAGGATGAGTTAGCGGCTCTTTCTATGGCCGTGTGGATGTTCTTGGCCTGACACAATTACACTTCCTCTCTCATTCTTTGACTTGTCTGTGGTGTTTTTGTCCCTAGCTGCTGTCCGTACTGAACATGGTGACTGGCCGCGTGCACATGTACCCGGTGACCGAAGGGGAGACCCTGCAGTCTCTGAAGATCCGCTTACAACAGGACACGGGAATTCCAGAGGACGAGCAAGAGCTATTGCAGGCGTCAGGGCTGGCCCTGAATCCCCACCAGCCTCTCATCCAATACGTAGCAGACAGCATGGTGAGGAGATGGGATCATTTCACCCGTGTCATAGATGTGCTCTGCTCAGAATATGCATTACAAGCATTGCATTTTAAAAAGGTTCGTTCACTTTTATAGTAACATAGAAAAAGAAGAAAAGAGGATTTGGACTTTTAAGGTACTTACAAGGTCATACAAAACATATTTCGTTTTTATATAAAGTATAACAATTTTTATTTATAAATATATTTAAAATGCATGCAGGGGCGTCCCGAGGCTGGGTGACACCCGGAGCGGTGTCCTAAAAACAGATTTCCTCCCACGGGACAAATTATTTACAAATGGTTCATAGTTTACCTATGCAAATGCATTTGAATATTTGGTACAGTTTATTTGGTTCAATAAACTTACAATAGTCTGTAAAGATGGCTGGATCCACCACTGACCATCACTCAATCATGGGCGCGGACGGGAAGGGACCAATAGAAATGGGGTAGAGAGCAAGACAACCCCCAAGTCAAAACAGGAAACTACAGAGTGAGAGAGGTGTCAGAAGAGGCCAGATTTTCTATTGAGTGAGAACATCTCAAAAATTCTTCTTCTTATTGAATAGATCGCACCTATGAAAGAACAATGAACATTCTTTAAGAGACCATAAGGCAGGGGTAGCAAACCTCCGGCCCTCCAGCTGTGGTGGAACTACAAATCCCATGAGGCATTGCAAAATTCTCAGACATGACTCCCGAAGAGAGATGCATCATGGGATTTGTAGTTTCACCACAGCTGGAAGGCCAGAGGTTTGGCTACCCCTGCCATAAGGGGGTCTGCCCAAGTGGGTACAAACAAATATAATTTATCGTGTTACCTGGCATTATCCATTTCCATCACCGGTGTACCTTCTATAGCCAATAACTTGAGCTCCAAACACCGCCTCTAAGTAAGACCAATGTGGTATGTCAATATTCAGGGCAGCCATCAGGGGGGTACGGCCGATACTCATGTAAGGGGTCTGGGGTGCCCGCCCGGGTCCCTTACATGACTATCGGCCGACGGTGAAGGGCGAGGAGGCGCAGGCCTGGCCCTAGCAGCGCAGGGCCCCAGCATTGTCGCTCCAGCAGCTTCGAGACATGGGGCCGGGACTGGGGCCCCATCAGCGATGCTGCTCGTCTGATGTCGGACTGGCCGGAAGTGATGTCAGGTTAGTGACGTGACATCACTTCTGGCCTGTCCGGCAACAGGCCCCTAATCAAAGCAACAAACAAAAATCTCCATGAGTTTGTCTCTCACCACAAATATAGCCAATTCTCTGTACTTTACCTTCTCCTGAGCTCCAAACCACCTGAGAGTGTGAAAACCCCCATCCCCTCTTATATCCCTCATTATTTTTCTGCAGGTCAGTGACAGTCGCCAGGGGGAATGTGACCTGATATTTCTCTTTGATAACCGGAAGACAATGTATGAACCCCAAATTTCACACCGCCCTCATCCTGATAACGTCGCCTACGTGTGTGAGTATCACTTCTTCAGACTTTTTCTTTATAAGACTAACATTGATACTGATGGTTGGAGGTAACTCCAGGCAAATGTAAAAGACACACTAAAGAAATAAAAAATAATTGACTCTGTTTATTAAAGGAGACCCCCCCAGGATTTGTTTTTGTTTTTTAAATGTACCCTTTCAGTGAGGCTACACCAGCACTGCAAGGGTGGTTAACTGCTCGTTTGTGTCTATGTAGAAAAAAAAAACACAGATGTACTGACCCAAATCTCCGAGCTGGCTTCTTCTTAGTGTCTCCCCTTCCTCTGCAGTGGTCTAAGGTCTAGATAATTGTCATCTCTATACACTGTATATAGACATGAGAACGCTGACGAACGTTCCAATGTGCTGCGGAGGAGGGGACAGGCTGGAAGTAGCACCGTGACAGCTGGCCAGCTCGGAACTTCGGGTGAGCACATCCTTGTAATTTTTAGGGATGCACCAATACCGGTTGTTCGGTATCAAGTACGGACAAAAGGCCTTGGTCCTTAAGGGGTTAAACAGCTCCCATAAATGTATTTTTGCTGTGCATTGGTTATACGGGGTGAGGGTGTGTAGTCCTTCCATCCCTAATCTTACAACGATGGGTAAGTGACTCTGTCCTTTCTATTATTTGTCTCCAGTGCAGGACCCCAAACCCCCCCTGACCTACGTGCAGCTCCGCAGAGTGTGGGGACAGATCTGGCACACAATACGAATGCTGAAAGAGGACTGTGCCAAGCTGCAGATGGGACAACGTGCCACCATGTAAGACATAATTTATCTCCAACAGGCCTCCATCACCATGCTACATGCTGGATCGCTTTTATACACACGCGTGATTTCTCTGTTTCTACATATATGTTTTGAAATGTGTTATCTATAGAATTGGTTTTGGTTCTTGATGAACCGGCCAAAATGTGCACAGTGGGTGTCACTGTTGGCACTCGGTCAGCTGATTAACGGAGGAGATCGGAAAATCTTTAAACGAACAGAGTGGGTAGCCAATGAGCTATTATTATACAGGATTTATATAGCGCCAACAGTGTGCGCAGCGCTTTACAATATAAGGAAGACATTACAATCACAATACAATTCAAGACAAGATGGTAAGGAGGGCCCTGCCCCTGAGGGCTTACATTCTAAAAGATAGAGGCCAGTGATACATGAGGAGGTAGCTGTGTAGGGATGAATTGTTTGAGAAAGTGATAGTTCAGTGGTTAGGTTGAGGTGGGATAGGCTTCCCTGAAGAGATGAGTCTTTAGGGAACGCCTAAAGGCAGTCAGAGTGGGAGATAGACGGGCAGGTTGGGGTGGAGAGTTCCATAGGATGGGAGAGGCTCTAGAAAAGTCCTGGAGGCGAGCATGGAAGGAGTTGACGGAGCTGGAAAGCAGGAGGTCATATGAAGAGCGGAGGGGACGGTTAGGGTGATACTTTGAGACAAGGTCTTAGATATAGCCGGGGGCGGAGTTGTGGATGGCTTTGTAAGTGATTGTTAATATTTTGAATGTTATCCTCTGGGCGAGTGGAAGCCAGTGGAGGGATTGGCAGAGGGGGGCAGAGGATGGAAGCCAGTGCAGGGATTGGCAGAGGGGGGTGGGAGAAATTGAGTTTTAAAAAGTGTTGCGACATCCGGACTGACATGTCAGATAGTAGATTAGTGACACGCAAGGACACAGAGGGGGGAGTTGTGGAGTAGAGAGATAGATTTGAGTGTCATCGGCATAGCTACCGGCTCTGTTCTGGTATTTTGGCGGCTGCTGTCAGAATACAATGAAGAGAACGGGAGATTCTTCAATAAAACATTGATGGAGGACTCTGTAATGTTTTCTTTCTTCAGCCCGCAGGTTGACCAAATCATATATTCCAGTATATGGCCAGCTGATGGTTTAAAATGGGGGTAGGCAACAATGGCACTCCTGTTGTACTGAAACTACAAATCACGTCATGCCCTCTGGGAGTCATGCCTGTGGCCGCCAGTTTTGCAGTGCCTCATGGGATTTGTAGTTCCACAACAGCTAGAGTTCCAAGGTTGTCGCCTCCTGGTTTAATAAATGGGAGGCCATGGAGTTTAGTACAGATGTCCTTTTTCTGTGTTGTCACTGACGAGCTGTGTATTTCAGGGTGAACCTACTACGATACAACACGGAGCTTTCCAAAAAGAAGAATCTGATGACCTCAGAGTGCGAGCAGCTAAAAGCCAAACTGGATTTCTTCCGCAGCAGTATCCAGATTGATCTAGAAAAATATAGCGAGCAGATGGAGTTTGGCATCAGTAAGTTATCACTATTAGAGGGTAATACCAGCAACTTTTCACTTCACTCCCACAGCTTTCAGGATTAACTCTTTCCCGGCACAGCTTTCTGTAGAGAACGGTCTGAGGGATAAAATATATCAGGAGAGACTGCAGGAACTTAATACGCTCTGTCTGGAGGAAAGAAGAGAAAGGGGGGACATGACTGAAACCTGTTCAGGAGGGCAGAATTTTTAGTATGAGGCTAAGATCAAGAACACGGGGACATTACCTCAAACTAGTAGGAGGTCATTTGAAAAAGTGTGTGTGTGTGTGTGTGTGTGTGTACGTACGTACGTACGTACGGTGTGTGTGTACGTACGTACGTACGTGTGTGCGTGTACGTACGTACATGTGTGTGTGTACGTGTGTGTGTGTGTACGTACGTACATGTGTGTGTGTACGTACGTACGTGTGTGTGTGTGTGTACGTACGTGTGTGTATGTACGTACGTATGTGTGTGTGTGTACGTACGTACGTGTGTGTACGTACGTACGTACGTGTGTGTGTGTACGTACGTACGTACGTGTGTGTGCGTACGTACGTGTGTGTGTGTACGTACGTGTGTGTGTGTGTGTGTACGTACGTACGTACGTACGTACGTGTGTGTACGTATGTGTGTGTGTGTGAATTTTTAGTATGAGGCTAAGATCAAGAACACGGGGACATTACCTCAAACTAGTAGGAGGTCATTTGAAAAAGTGTGTGTGTACGTACGTACGTACGGTGTGTGTGTGTGTGTACGTACGTACGTACGTGTGTGTGCGTACGTACGTGTGTGCGTGTACGTACGTACATGTGTGTGTGTGTGTGTGTGTGTGTACGTACGTACGTACGTGTGTGTGTGTACGTACGTACGTGTGTGTGTGTGTACGTACGTACGTACGTACGTACGTGTGTGTACGTATGTGTGTGTGTGTGAATTTTTAGTATGAGGCTTAGATCAAGAACACGGGGACATTACCTCAAACTAGTAGGAGGTCATTTGAAAAAGTGTGTGTGTGTGTGCGTACGTGCGTAAGTACGTGTGTGTGTGTGTGTGTGTACGTGCGTAAGTACGTGTGTGTGTGTGTGTGCGTACGTACGTACGTGTGTGTGTGCGTATGTACGTGTGTGTGTGTGTACGTACATGTGCGTACACATATATACACCTATCAGATATCACATTGTGACCACTGAGAGGTGAAGTGAATAACATTGATTATCTGGTTACAATGGCACCTGGAAGTTATTGTAATGCAACAGTTTTATTTTGTTTTACTGCAGGAAGATAGAAAATGGATTGCTTCTACATATGTATCCATTGCATTGCTATTTTGGTTTTTGTAGAGAGGAGAGCCCAGCCTCCTGTGACAGCGCGGCCTGTCTCCGCCCACACACCGCTCTGCCAGACTGTGTTTCGGCGGCCGATATATCGGTGCATCCCTAATCATTTGTACGGTCTCATTTGTAACTGGATTTCTTGCATGTGTATCTAAAAATGTATTAAGTGGCCATATTGTTTCTCTCACCATCTGGGAGGATTAGAGTGGAGAAACCTTTATTAAAGGTGGAAAACAGCAGATGGTAAGCGAGTACTACAGCAGGAAGAAACTTCCATCTTGGACCCTGAACAAGGCAATGCTTTTAGGGCCCTTTCATACCATCTATTTGAGGTGATGCATGGTAACACACATTAAATGCATTGGTACGATACAATGCCATTCATTCGGATTGGCACCCAACACACCTGGCACCAGACGTGCACACTACCGTGCACTGCAAAAGAAAAGGTGAATGCAAATAAGGCTGATAAAGTAATTTTATTTCTTGTACCTTGTTTCTAAGCAGGCCTTGTGTATGCCGTATACGAGTTGGCCTTCAGTGTGCCAGTGTTTTCCTTCTTCACCATCATTTAATCCTCACATTATTATATCTCTTTACAGCCTCTGAAAAGCTGCTGTCTACATGGAGAGAGATGGAGGAGGCAGTGGAGCTGTGTGGGAGGGTAAGTGACCTCCATTCTGGATTTATAGGCACTATGAGAGTTTTCAGTACACTTGTTAGAGTTTAAGGATTAAAGATCCATTCTGTAACCCGTAACCGGCATATATACAGGTGAAACTCGAATAATTAGAATATCGTGCAAAAGTAATGGCAGTAATTACTGCAAAAGGGGCCCAAACCAAGTACTGAGTACATATGCATGCTTGTACTTTTCAGATGTCCAATATTGTTCTATGTACAATCCTTGTTTTATTGATTGCATGTAATAATCTACTTTTTTGAGGTTGTGGATTTGGGGTTCTTGGGGTTTTCATGAGCTGTAAGCCATAATCATCACAATGATGACAAATCACGGCTTGAATTATCTTGCTTTGCATGTAATGAGTCTATCTCATATATTAGTTTCACCTTTTAAGTTGCATTAGTGAAATAAATGAACTTTGCACGATATTCTAAATGTTCCTTAAAAGAGAACTATGGTGTAACCTTTTTTTCCCCATAGTTCTCTTTAGGCTCACGGGAGGACATATACTAACCTCCTTCCGTGACCCAAAGCTCAGTATATAGCGAGCTACAGCAAGTGATATATTGAGAGTGCCGCAGTGGGGATGGATCCCGACAATACTGTCTTGATCCACCCAGCTGCGTGAGTGACAGCGGGCTCTTCCTATCTAGAGGCAGAGCCACCTGTGCCCGTCCCCTTCCCTGTTTGTACCTCCAGTCAGCGCTGGAGTATCGGAGAGGGGAGAGGGGAATCCCTGCAGTGAGATGATCGGGAAGTGAGCGGATCGGCTGCATGTTGCTGCTCACTTCCTGATCGATAGAGCCGACCTGTGACAGTTTCTTTGTCACACGTCGGCTCTAACTATGAGGATCAGTGGAAATCACTCACCTCATAGTTCTCCCTTCAGTCTTGCACGGTTGTACCGGCTCCTCTCCCTCACTGAAATCGCTTACTCTGATTTCACTGCATGCTGCGAGCTTCTCATT
The DNA here is from genome assembly GCF_000935625.1 of Nanorana parkeri. Taxonomy (NCBI): domain Eukaryota; kingdom Metazoa; phylum Chordata; class Amphibia; order Anura; family Dicroglossidae; genus Nanorana; species Nanorana parkeri. The sequence goes on from NW_017306819.1 coordinate 298,264, forward strand.
AGAAAATGCAGCGCGTCAGATACAGCCTGCCTAATTTCTAGACCGGATCATCATCTCGGCGATTCCTCCCCAGCCGGACTGTCCCTGGCTCGATCCTTTCATTCATTGGATTTCAATTCTTTCAATGGTGGAGGTCTGCTTCCCCCTCACTGAATATTTCTTATTGCTATTTATATATTTACGCAGTGCTCATTCACATCAGCCCCCGCCCTCAAGGAGCTTACAATCTAAGGTCCCTATCTCACATACACACATACATACAGGGCCAATGTAAACAGGAGCCAATTAACCTTCCAGCATGTCTTTGGAGTGAGGGAGGAAATCGGAGTACCTGGAACATGCAAACTCCTTGCAGATAGTGAACTGGCCGGGATTCGAACCGGGAACCCCCAGTGCTGCAAGGCAGAAAGACTAACCACTACACCACTGTGCTGCCGCCAGTGTGACTTTACATATGGATAAAAAGAACTTGCTTGGAGGACCTTTGGAGTGCTGGTGACTTACTATTCTATGTTTATCTGATCCTGTTTTTTATTCCATGTGTAAAGTTACATCACCAATTCTATAGTGCCAACAATTTACGCAGCACTTTACATAGTTGCACATTCACATCAGTCCCTGCCCTCAAGGAGCTTACAATCTAAGGTCCCTATCTCACATACATACATAGAGGGACAACTTAGAGAGAAGCCAATTAACCTTCCAACATGTCTTTGGAGTGTGGGAGGAAACCGGAGTACCTGGAGGAAGCCCACGCAAGCCCAGGGAGAACATGCAAACTCCAAGCAGATAGCGTCCTGTCCAGGATTTGAACCGGGGACCCCCAGTGCTGCAAGGCAGAAGTGCTAACCACTACCGCTATAAAAAATGCATTTAGTACACTCTTCGTTATTCTATTTATCATCATCTACCAGTCTTGTTTGGTAAAGTCTAAGGCCATGTATTGCGACTGAAATTGAAATCAAGTTGACAACGGGAGTACCTGCCATGGTTGCTAAAATGAGGGCCGAGGTGCCTGACACCAAAAATCCTCTTTGTAGTCTGTAATTGTAGCTAAAACGGTGCCGTATTTCATGCCCTTGGGGTGTGTAGTTGAGATGCCTAGACTTGTCAGAGTTCCTGTATAGGTCACGTCAGCCAGAAACTGTTTGAAATATACATTTACTTTTAATGGAATTTCCATTTATTTGTGTAATTCCCAGGAGCAGGAAGTACAGCAGTTGGTGGAGAAAATGATGGCCTTGCAAACAGACAGTGTGGATCTGCAAAGAAATCCGCTGGGCAGGAGGCACCGTGGGACTCTGGATGACATGTAAGTGATCAGATGGGGTCCACAGTCCCCCAGTTGTTGAATAAGAACTAAAGGAGTCAATTTAAAAAGCCAAGTGCTACAGCTCGCGGTATACTGAGCCTAGGGTGACGGGAGGACGCCAGTTTGTGTCCTCCCGTTACCCTAAGGAGAACTATGGGGAAAAGCCTTAACCCCATAGTTCTCCTTTAACCACTTTCCCACGGGTTCATGGAAATGCAGGTCCTCCGCTGAAAGTGGTTATACCAAGAAAACGGCTGCTGCACAGCCGTGTTCTTGGTAGCATTTTAAAGGAGAACTATGAGGCGAGTGCTTTTCACTCACCTCATAGTTGTAGCCGACCTATGACAATGAGACTGTCACAGGTCGGCTTAGTAGACCGGGAGGTGAGCGAACATATACCGGCGTTCGCTCACCTCTCGATCCTGTCACAGCTCTCTGCCGTGACAGGGGAGAGGCTGGATTCCCCTCTCCCTGCTCCGATCCGCCAGCGCTGACTGGCGGAACGGACGGGGGAGGGGGGTGGGTGCAGCTGCCTCTAGATAGGCAGAGCCAGCTGTCACTCACGCAGCTGGGCGGATCTCGACATCGATGTCGGGATCCGCTGCGGCGTCTCAGTATACCGCGAGCTATACTGAGCTTAGGGTAACGGGAGGACGCTAGTTTGTGTCCTCCCATTACCCTAAGGAGAACTATGGGGAAAAGCCCTGACCCCATAGTTCTCCTTTAAAAACAGCCGGCGATTCATGTTTAAATACAATTGATCCGGCGTCTGTACAGGTGCCGGATCGCTTGTACAGTGCGCCGCCGTGTGTGAGCCCAGGACCGGCATGAAGGGTCTCCCTAGATAGATCGGAGGAGAGATCAGCAGCTTCTAGCCGCTGATCTCTCCTCCAATTACTGGACCTGGAAGTGATGTGTATTACATCACTTCCGGTGTCACTGTACACAATCTCCGGCTCTTAGAGCCAGAGAAAGAAGCTGGGGAAGCAGATCTGTGCTTCATCAGCTTCTTTGGGGTCCCTAGGTGACATTAGGGGTCTGAAAGACCCCTGATGTCTCCATAAAGAGGACCTGTCACAATAAATTTGCTATTACTTAGGGGGCTTGTTATCCCCCTATGTGATAGCAATAAAAGAAAGTGTTAAAAAAATAAAATGATAGTAACATAAAAAAATAATAATTTTAAAGTCCCCCGCCCCCCACGTGCTCGCACATAAAACGCAAACACGCGTCGGATGCACCTACGCGCAAAAACAAAAATTGCGCCACATATGTTTAATGTCGTCGCGAGCATCGGAATGAGAGCAATAATTCTAGGCCCATCAATCACTGATAACACTAAACTGATAAGCCGCAAAAGCGTTTAAAACGTCGCCTATGGGAAATTTTTGTTATTGTAGTTTTTTTCCGGTTTCACGGACGCGTGCAATTTTAAGGCTTGACATGTTTGGTATCTATTTACCCGGCTAGAACCCGTCTTTTATATTTTACCAAAAAATTGGGCATTATATTCTGTTTCTTTGCACTAAATTTCATTTTAGTGTATTTTATCCTAAAATTACTGATTTGATAAACATTTGCGCAAATACCGTGCGACATACAAAATTGCAACTAGCGTCTTTTTATTCTACAGGGCCTCTGCTTTCAGAAAATATATCATTGTTTGGGGGTCTGAAGCTGTTTTCTAGCCAAAAATTCTGATTTTATCATGTGTGCGCAAATGTAAGACATTGCTCCGGTCAGCAAGTGGTTAATAGCCGCAAACGAGCGGCATCCACACGGATTGAACAACAACATTAGCATTTTCGTCCCGCATGGAAAACTGTGCAAGAAACACGAACGCTATATGTGAATGGAGCCTTAGATCAAGGGTGGGCAACTGCGGCCCTCCATCTGTGTTTTAAACTATAAATCCCAACGTGCCTCTGCCTCAGGGAGTCACGCCTGTAACTGTCAGTCTCTGCAGTGCCTCATGGGACTTGTAGTTCCACAACAGCTGGTGGGCCGGAGTTGCCCACCCTTGGGTCAGATGCTAAAAACGTTTCTATTGTGTATTCACAGGGAGGACCAGGCCAGGGATCTTTACAGGAAGCTACGAGAGAGGCCGAGAGGTTTGTAGAAACTTCCCTTTGATGCTGTTTTTGGTCTTTAGAGGCTTTAACACCGGTTCTTATCATCATGCGTTTGTTTCCGCAGATCAGAGGACAGGAGGGGACAGCCAAGAGATGGTGCGCCTCCTCCTCCTGGCGATCCAGAGCTTTGAGAAGAGAGTTGTTTTAATTTATGACCAGCTCAGGTATTTATCCGAGTAATGGGGAGTTCCTCTATATCAGGGATGGCCAAACTCCGGCCCTCCAGCTGTGGTGAAACTACAAATCCCATGATGCATCTCTCTCCGGGAGTCGTGTCTGTGAGAATCTTGCAATGCCTCATGGGATTTGTAGTTCCACCACAGCTGGAGGGCCGGAGTTTGGCTACCTCTGCTCTACATAGTAGTATTTGGTCATATTCATTGTATTAATGTTCTTCACCTGCACACTGTACAGCGCCTTGGCCTAATAGGAAGGTGGCGCTGGCAGTGACAGGACAGATGGTGCCATGTAGAAATCCAGCAACGGTCAAGTAGTCATCAGCACACAGAGTATATCATCGATACCATTCCAATTTATTGAATCGTCATCATGGATTGTCATACAGCCAATGTTTCGGGGCCATTTAGGGTCCCTTCCTCAGGACGACATAGTGGCAGTATGCTGTCCTGAGGAAGGAACCCTGCCTTTCACAGAAATAAAATAAATAAAGCAAGCAGGGCATCTAACCCCTGACCTTTCTGTCCAAAACTACAATAAAAGGTTGGATTTAGATACAGTGTAATGTTACATAATGTGTTGCTCTGCATCCTCCCACACAGTGTTTCCAGTGGCTCTGGTTGTTTGTTCATGTTTGGGTTTCCTTTTCTTCTGCAGTAAAACAGTGCTGTGTAAGAGGAAAGCTCTGGAGCTGGCTCCCCGGGTGAAGGAGGTTATGAACTTGATGAGAGAAGATGAGAAGATGGTGGCGAGGAGACAGGAGAAGAGACAGCAGGAGCTGTGGGACCTACTCAGGATCGCTTGTGTAAGCAGAACCAAGGATGGCTTCTACATTCTACACTTCTGGCCAGTTCATAGTCATTAGGAAACTTTCTGGCAGACAGACAGAGGTCCTTGCATCCTCTGATCATCTGAATCAATGAAGTGCACAAGCATGATTATTAGGGATGCACCGATAACAGGAACTTTGGTATCGAGTACCGATATTTTTCTTCGGTACTCGCCAATCCCATACCGGAACTCCCATTCAGGAAGCCAGGTGGCATGTAATGACTCGCCACCTGGCTTCCTGATTAGCCGGGAAGCCGGACGGCATGTAAAGATTGGGGATGCACCGATATATCGGCGGCCGAAAATGGCACTTTTGGCTAAATGCCGAAAGTGCCATTTTCCTGCCAATACATCGGCGCATCAGTGATTTCTTTCCTCCCCGCTGGACGCTGTTCTGTGTCCCAGAGGGAAGGAGAGAAAGTGTGACAGCCGGCCGGGCACTGCGGGAGGAGAGTGCCGTGAGCGGTTGGTGTCTTTCCTCCCACACCGCTCAGCCTCCTATCACAGTCCGGCAGACAGGTGGAACGGAGACAGCCAGCGTTGTCATTGGAGGCTGGGCTCTCCTCTCGCACCGCTCACTCAGCCTCCTGTGACAGTGCGTGTCAGAGAAGAGAGCGGGCTACATACACTCAGTGATCGCGGAGTGTTTGTAGATAATTGAGGACAGAGTATGGTTACTATATCCTCAATTATGAATGAATGGGAAGTGATCTACATCCCCTCCTGTTCATTCATGATTGTGGATATAGTAAACAAACAATGTCCTCATGTTATGAAGGAACAGGAACACTCAGTATAAAGGATTCCTGATCATTCATAACAGGGGCTGCAGACAAAGAGATTCAGGACTCTGTGTTCTCAATCTCTTTTTCTATTTTAAAAGGGAAATATCAGGGGTCTGTTTAGACCACTAATATTTCCCCGAAGCCCCTAAAAGTAAAGTAAATAAAAATGTTTAATAAAAAATGAATACAAATAAATGTAAAAAAATGTAAAAGTTTATAAAAATAAAATATTTTAAAAATGTTAAAAAATGAAAAATAATTTTTTTTTTCGGTTTTGGCCTGACAATTTTTTCTATTTCGGTTTTTAAATTTCTATTTTGGGGGGCTGCTAGTAAAGGCTCGCCACCCGGCTTCCCGATTAGCAGGAAAGCCGTCCCCATGCTTCTCGTCACTGGGTGACAAGTAAGCATGGAGCGGCTTTCTGGCCAATCGGCAAGCCAGGCCCCATGTAATGATGAGGCGCCCGACTTCCTGATTGGCCGGGAAGCCGGTTCCATGCTCCGTCGTCATGAGGTTACGAGGGAGCATGAAGCCGGCTTCCCGGCCAATCATAAAGCTGGGCTCCATGTCATTACACGGCGCCCCCGGAGCACCAGAGCCAGGTCCCAGCTGCAACCCTGGTAGTTCTCATGAAAATGCCAAGTATCTGGACTGGTACTCGAAAAGTATCTGTGCATCCCTACATAAAAATACAGATTTTACCTTTTATTATGATGCTTTTGTCTTTTTTTGCTCAGAGCAAAGTGCGAGGTCCAGGAATCGCCCCTCCTGTCCAGGAGAGTGTAAAGAAAAGGTAATGTAATGGCATTGACTGTCTGTAACAGGATGTGGTAAATAAAGAAGAATGAAAAGTCCAAAGACATTCATTACTGCTTTGTGGAGCTTTGCTGGCTGCAGTTCTGTGCACTAAAAGGCATGCCACGCCACTCTGATCTCTGGGTTGCAGCCTCTTTGGTACAGAGAGAGGCACTGCATGGTGACCAAATGTATGTAGACAATGAGTACTCTCCTTGTCGCACTCCTTACCGATATGTCCCTTGTAGTGGGGGGTGCTCGCAGTGACTGCGGATGGCGCCGCGAATGTCAGCAAAATTGTAGAAATGTCACCAGCACACCAGTCCTATTAAGATAGCAAAAGCTTCATTTATTGAAGTTTTTTGTCATATGACCAAACAAGCGCTTTCGGGACCGCGCAGGGTCCCTTCATCAGGCTTTAGCATTGACGCTAAAGCCTGATGAAGGGACCCTGCGCGGTCCCGAAAGCGCTTGTTTGGTCATATGACAAAAAACTTCAATAAATGAAGCTTTTGCTATCTTAATAGGACTGGTGTGCTGGTGACATTTCTACAAATGTATGTAGACACCCCTCAAGTTATTGGGTTCAGGTGTTTCCAGTGAAGGGTACTTGTTAGTTCTACAATATTCACAAGAGACCAAAATACAACAAAATACATGTAGCATATTGTTCTGTTGTGATTATTATATGTGGTGGACCCCAGAGGGTTGGAAGGCCTTTTTCTTTTTTTTTTTAGTAGTGTGACAATAGTACAAAGACATTTTAAATAATTGTGCACTTCCAACCTTGTGGGGATAGTTTAGCAAAGGCCATTTTCTGTTCCACCATGACTGCCCCCTGTGTACAAAGCCAGCTCCACTCCACAAAGACATACCGGTAGTTTGATGAGTTTGGTGTGGAGGAACTTGAGTGTCCTGCACAGAGCCCTGACCTCAACCCTACTGAACAGCTTTGGGATGAATTGGAACACTGACTGAGGGCTAAGTCTTCTCATCCACCATCAATACCTGACCTCAACCCTACTGAACAGCTTTGGAAGGAATGGTATTGCCAGTTGTGAGCCAGGTCTTCTCATCCAACATCAGTACCCGGACTCACAAATGCTCTTTTGGCCGAATGGGAAAATAAGTCCCACAGACACCCTTCAAATTCTTATGGGAGTCCTTCTCAAAAGAGTGGAGGCTACTACAGCTGTGAAGTGGGAACAACTCCATTTTAGCGTTGAAGCTCCATAAAGTTTGGTGTGGAGGAACTCAAGTGTCCTGCACAGAGCCCTGACCTCAACACTACTGAGCACCTATTGGATATATTAGAATGCCGACTGTGAGTCAGGTCTTCTCATCTGACATCGGTACCTGGATTCACAAATGCTTTTTGGGTTGAATGGGCATAAAATTCCCACAGACATATTTCAAAATCTTAATAAAGGAATGTAAACTGGGTTTCACTCAGTGTGCATCTATGTCACCTTCGGAACATGGGACATATCCAAACAAACTATATATACATATAATGTTCAATGTGCATCTTTATTAATCCGACTACAAATACCCAAACCCTTAAAAACATTTTTTTTTTAAATCCCCAAGCCATGTCTGCAGAGCCCCCTTCAGTGTATAAGTAAAAACATTATAGCCATATAGTTGTATCCATCAAATATAAAAAGCAGATCCCTTTTCCTCATAATGTGTCCTCCGATATCAGTATCAATGAATAAAGGCCTTCAAAACTCATATCAATATATACTTGTTATTTCGTTGGCTATCACACATCAGATGTCATATACTGTGTGTGTGTGTATATGTATATGTATATAAGCTATATATATATATATATATATATATATATATATATATATATATATGGTGTTTGTGATAACTTTTTCCTAGCTATAGTTCGCACTCTTATTGAGACACTGTAAGTAATCTTCTTGAAGATATAAGAAGTGCAAAACCTTCCTAAGCATAGGGCACTTCAAAATCTTGTGAAAAACTTCCCTAGAAGTGTGGAGACTATGTCCTCAAAGGAAGGTTAACCCCATACTATTGCCCGTGGTTGTGGAATGGGTTTGGTTGTCAGGTTTTTTCTGCACACATTTGGCTAGGGATGCACTGATACCGGTATTTCGGTATCGAGTATGAGTACCGATTTTTTTTTTTCAGTTCTTGCGGATTCCGATACCGAAAGTTACATTAAGGAAGCTGAGGCGGCGTGTAATGACTCACCACCCGGCTTCCCGGTTAGCAGGGAAGCCATCCCCATGCTTCACGTCACTAGGTGACGTGGGAGCATGAAGCCGGCTTCCTGGTCAATCAGGAAGCGGCTGCTGCATAATTACACAGCGCCCAGCTTCCTGATTGGCCAGCCTCCCGACCAATCGGAAACCCGGGCAGTGGATGTTTACACGTTGCCCGGCTTCCTGATTGGCCGGGAAGCCGGCTCCATGCTCACTTGTCACAAGTGACGGGAGAGCATGGAGCCAGCTTCGCGGCCAATCGGGAAGCCGGGCAGCGTGTAATGACTTGCTGCTCGGCTTCCTGATGTCTGAAGTATCGGGCTAGGCATCGGAGCATTTGGGCAAGTAGGAGTACTTGCCCAAATACTCGGCATCAGCACCGATACCGATACTAGTATCATTGCATCCCTACTTTTGGCCATAGAGTGTAAATTGTAGATGATATGGCCAAGATAATCAGAATTACAGTACCTAGCAATCTGACACGGCTGGATCACCGGCTAGTTAACCTACGTGGGTGCCTTGGGCCCCAGGGGCATTTAGAGCCCAAGTGCCAGCCCAGCCGCCCGCAGAATGATGTTTTGTAAGTTATTGGTGCAGCGATGTAGTTATCACACTAAAAGAGACAAGACTCAGCCGTGATGATGCATTGTCAGCGTTCCTTGCCTTGTGAGACTGATATCAGCTTTACTAACAGAATCAGCTTTACTAACAGAATCACCTTATGTGGATGGCAGGTAGCACATTGAAATATTTGATGCTCTCTAGTTCTGCTGCATTCACTGATTTCAATGGATTCGTATTTTAAATTGGTAAATGGCTCTGCAGTTTTTGTAATGCTTTGTTTATCTCCCCACAGCGAGGATCTACTTTCAGAGTCACGTAGGCTGTGCGGAGACCTGGAGTCTTCTGTGAGAAGCTTAATGGCAGAGCCAGATTCCAGTCTTATGGTAAGTACTCTCTGTTGTGGAAGCGCATATCATTGCTCGTCATGGTGGATGAAATCGGAACTTGCATCTAAAGGTCCACTGATCTTGTAAACCCCCAAGTGTAAAAATAAAAACTTACTTTACACACCAGCTCCCAGCTGCTTTCATGTAGCCAATAGTAATGTCACTTGGCCTTCTCCCAGGAAATGCCAGGGAGCCGAAATCTCACACATATGTGAAAGAGTCTTCTCGCAAGATTTGAGATCCTAAACTTTACCCAGTAAAATATTTCTGTGAAGGTTCTCAATCATCCAGGTCATGATATATCTGTAAAAATGAAATCAAAGCAACTGGACTTGCTGTATTTTGCTGGTCACCTGACTAGCTTTCTCAGTTCAGAATGACTTGTATACAAATTATCTGGGAAGAAATATGGTGAACGTTGCTCCAATCAACATAATCGGTTTATCATAACTAGCATGGGGTCAGAGACCTCGTGGAGTTAAGGTGTTGATTTCATTTGCATTAGAGGTGCACCGAAATGGAAATTTTAAAACCGAAACGAAACCGAGATATTGTAGAGAGGAAAGCCCAGCATCCTGTGACAGCGCTGTCTCCGCCCCCACACCGCTCTGCCGGACTGTGATAGGCGGCTGAGCGGTGTGGGAGGAGAGACGCTGGCCGCTCACAGCTGATATATCGTGCATCCCTAATGTGCATGATTGGAGATGGCAGGTGTTATTACCTAAATCCAATCAACACCATGATTATCCAATCATGCAAATGCCATTAACACCTTCTCTGACCCCCATGCTGGTTATGATAATCAGATTACTGATTCTGCGATTCAGACTCTGAATTCTGAATTGAGAAAGCTAGTCGGATGACCAGCGGGAAAGTACAGCAAGTCCAGTTGACATGATTTAATTTTTGCAGATATTTCCCGGTAAAAGGCCCGGTGATGTCATATGCCCATAGACGAGATAATTGGTAGTCGATAGACTGGTCTTTTTAAAAGCAAGATCCACTTTAATTCATGCTTGAGTTGACCTTAAACCAGGTTCAGGCAGACTTTACCCCTTAATAGAAGACATACATTTCTTCAGAACAGTTTTTTTTTCTATGGTTAGGGTACATTTATTATAACCTTTTGGCTATTATTTTTAAAAGGTTTCTCATGACTGAAATTCTTCTTTTTCCATCTGAATTGCCTTTTGCACAAGAGCAAGTCGTCTCTGTAAACCTGTTTCAGTAATGCATTTGCCAGAACTCGTCTTGGCTGGCAGACATCAGAGACAGTCAGTTGGAGAACAGTTCAGAGTTGGGGAATTTTTACAAATGCAACATGGAGCCAGTCTTCCTGGGGCGACTTTAAAGTACAGATGAACCTTTATTAAGACGTATGCTAACCCACCCTCCCTTGTCCTCTTGAACTAAAGCTGGCCATGTACCTATAGTTTATCTGCAGATTTTCTATGGTCAGATGGAAGAAGTGCAACAGATTCCTCCGTCTATGCTAAACTGTGTGGGTGGAGGAATCTCACGCTGGGCCAAGCTTCAGTATCTTGCTAGTCGGCCCCGCTGGCTCTCAAAACACCTGAACAATGCCTGTATCCAATCAGATTGTTCAGGTATTTTGAGAGCCAGCAGGGCCGACTTGCAAGATACTGAAGCTTGTCCCAGCGGGAGATTCCTCCGTACACACAGTTTAGCGTAGGTGGATGAATCTGTTGCACTTTTTCCATCTGACCATAGAAAAGCTGCAGATATTCTATAAGTTACACTAAAGCTGGCTATACATGGATCAATTTTCTGCCATGTCCTAAGCAGGACGTGGCAGAAAATGGAGCAGTAATGGAGCTGAGTGGCGTATGCACCAACCAGCTCAACAAAGTTACATTTTTTCGATCGCCTATTGTCGAAGGAGCCGGGTGCAAAATTCCCAGTCTGCTGCTGTCTCTGTTCTGGTGTTCTAGCAGCTGTAAGCACCGGTTGTTAGACTACCACGGCCAACAGGGTACAGCATGGATGGGGGAACCCTGTGATTTTTCTCAGCTGAATGAAAAAACAAAAAACAAATCTTGCTTTGTATCGCCAGGTTAAAACTTCTGCACTGCAGCTTCTCACTTCTTAGTTTAGTAGGACAGCTCTCTGGCTGAAATCCACTCAGACTTGCACCTGAATAGATGGATGGAGCGGGTGGGCAGTAGTGATGGGCTCGGGCGTGTTCGCAGCTCCACGTGCCGAGTTCGCCAGGAAGCTGACAGCGCCACAGCGCCAATCACAGGTAGACATTATCCCGGTACGCAGCTGCAGAGATTGTGAAATTTCTCTGTGCTTGTGATTGGCGCTGCGGCGCTGTCAGCTTCCTGGCGTGCCCAGCACGTGGAGTTGCGAACACGCCCGAGCACATCACTAGTGGGCAGTAGTGGTCCTAGGAAGGTGTGTGTGTAATGTTGATTAATTCAGGAGATCTAGGGAGGTTGTTAGTAGTTGGTGTACATCTTATTAAAGGTATAGTTGTCCTTTAAATTCCAACCAGGACAATTGTACCATTCACATGGGTGAGACCCCCAGCCAACGAGGGTCGTGATAGCACTAATCCTTGGTGACAGTCCGTTATTTCCGCTCTGCATGTTCTGTTTAAAGGTTGTGGAAGTTGTGTACATAATTTATCTTTCAGCTCTTCCATTTCGCAGTAAGCCGGAATCACACAGCTGGCTCCCATCCCTCCCCACCCCCCCAGTCCCATACTTTGGTTTGTCTGATCACACATGGAATGCATTTTGTTCTGCATTGTTAATGTATTTTTTTTTTTCTTTTGCAGTCATTTGATTGGTCATGGCTCCCTCCACAGGAAGAGGAAGCAGGAGGCGGATGTCAGATCACAGCAACGTGAGGCTCCCCAGCCACGGCAAAGGATTACAAGCGGACATTTGTGCCTTTTTAATATGTACATGTCTCCCTTAGACAGCGGAGGCAGGCTAAACCTTAGATCTAAATGCCTATCAGTTCCTCAAGAACCAATCGGCTTGTACCACCGCGTATAGAAAAGGAAAGCGAGAAGCTGATTAATTGCAATGGGCAACCCAGGCAGGTCTTATATATAAGAAGCCCTTTTTCCCCAGTACTTTAGGGTTCAGGGCTCAGGACCTGACAGTGGGAAATGTTGGGCTCAGGGTTTGCAGTGATTAAAAAAAAAGGAAAAAAAATCCCATTCCATCTTTGGCTGACCCTAAAACTTACCCCCCAAACCATGAAATGAAACTAAATATACCCTTTAGAGTTAACCTTACCATATCCTTAACTAGATCAAAAAAAATTAACCCCTAATTGTTAAGGCATATCTCC
>NW_017306819.1:310851-315279 GCF_000935625.1 Nanorana parkeri
GGTTAGAACCTCTGTCAGGTTTTTTTTGCCTGTTCCTCACTTCCTGCCCCAGAGATGAAGGGTTAGGGAGATGGGAAGTGACATGAAACGGGGGAGCTTTTGATGGACTTTTATTGCTCTCTGGTTTTTACTATCCTGGTGACACCCGTACCCCTCTTTTCTTGTCCTAGTGTTCCAGAAATAAAAAGTGATGGTAAAGCCTTCTGTCAATACCACAGCCAAACATAAATTCATATCTGAGGTTCTGCCCCTGACCTTTACCCCTAAAATGTTGGACTTGCCTTATGTCGCCAAATATTACGGATCACGCATTGAACGCACGCAGCCAATGCCAATCACACCTGGTATACGTTGTATCCGGTCCCGCAGTGATGTCCATAGACCTTGCTGATTCTCTGTAGGCCTTTACATAATGTTAACTTTTTTATACACCTTTACCTTATGCACTAAAGGCAATCTAGGGGCGGGCTCCTTTAATTGAAGGATCAGCCCACCCGAAATGGATATTATCCAAGAAGAAGGGTTGGCGATTTCACTCTTAGGCACCCCAACTCATGCAGAACTGCATCCTTCAAAACACACAGAAGATGTTAGCAAGCCATTGAAGACAGCAAGCCATTGAATACATTTTGGCTTTCTATACATGTAAGTCATTCTTGTGTTCTTAATTGAGGGTGCCGCTGTGTTAAATGCCACCTGCAGGCTGTAAACAGCCAGTGCAGCACGGGTGTTATATTTTAGGTTGCTTTTATATTAAAGGAAACCTGTACTGAGCGAAGTACGGGGGTCTTCCAATGCTGATCTTCTGCTAAGAATACTAGTTACCTGGCTTTTCTGGCTTTGCCAAGCTTGGGCAAAGAATTAAAAGATATGTTGCCCATTATCTGTTAAAACTGAAAATAAGCAGCTACACAACTGTTATACTCACCCTATCTCTGGCACAGTCTCCCAAAAGACTCTGCAATTTAATGTCGCTCCTCTTTCAGGTTGAATGACGCCCACTGTCATTCAGCCCACCCTCTGTGAGCCCAGAGCGTCAAGGGCATGCCCCTCACCCTAGAATTTCGGGGTTATGCATCAGAAAATGGCGCTATGTCATTACATGAATGAGACCCAGTTTAATTCATCTCGCTTAATGTGAGCCCAGGACGTCTTTCCCCAGGACGTCATGCCCCTTGCCCTGAACTCGCAGGTTGAGTGGCACTATGGCATTACATGGATGACGCCCATTTTCATTCAACCCATTTTCTGTGAGCCCAGGGCCTGTCCCTTGTCCTGGACTCACAGGTTGAGTGGCACTATGTCATTACATGAATGACGCCCAATGTCATTCATCCCATTTTCTGTGAGTCAAGGGCCTGCCCTCTGTCCTGAACTCACAGGTTGAGTGGCACTATGTCATTACATGGATGTCATTACATGGATGACGCCCAGTGTCATTTAACCCATTTTCTGTCAGCCCAGGGCGTCAAGGGCCTGCCTCTCCTGGACTCTCAGGTTTATACTGCAGGCAGTGGCACTGTGTCCTTACAAGGCGCCGGTCTCTGTAGCATTTGGGATTCCACTGCAGAGGATAAAGAGGACCTGTGACGTAACTGGAAGCTATGCATACCCACCCCTGGAGTTCGATATTGGGCTTTAATACTTAGGGACTGACTGAACATGTAAAACCTGCAGATTAAAGAGTTGGATTGAAGTTTGAACTCCTGGCCGGCATACTTGTATTTAGTCTATGCCTCAAAGGATATTGAAGCCTTCGAATCACCATATAGTCTAGGGCAGGGGTAGGCAACCTTGGCTCTCCAGCTGTGCTGAAACTACGAATCCCATAAGGCATTGCAAGCCACAAGCATGACACCCAGAGGCAAAAGCATGATGAGATTTGTAGTTTCAGCCCAGATGGAGAGCCAAGGTTGCCTACCCCTGGTCTAGGGGAAGGCAAACTCCGGCGCTCTAACTGTTGTGGAACTACAAATCCCATGAGGCATTGCAAGATTTTTACAGCCCCAGGCATTACTTCCAAAGACAGATGCATGATGGGATGAGGAGTTGCATCACAGCTGGAGGGCCGGAGTTTGCCCACCTCTGATATATAACCAGACAACCAATGGACAGTGTGACAACCTCCATATTCTTTCACTACAGGTTTCCTTCAAGTGAAAACTTGCGATGCTTCAGAATTCAAACCCACTGAAAACACCATTATTTTTTTTTACTGCAAAACTTGGTCCTTCATAGTTCTATTCAGGAAAATATAAGAATTGTTAAATATTTTTGTACTTCACAGTAAAATTTACAGAATATTTTATTTTATAAATGTATATTTTTGCATGTTATGTAAAAAAAAAACCCAATCTGATTTGTCTTTGAATATATGCCTTTTATTGTGAATATAATATTATTGCCTTTTAACGCTCTGTAGTGACAAAAAGTGCACCACAGTGTTTTATCATTGATAATTAAACCGATTTAATATGTTCTCGTCTAGTTTGTGTGAATATTGATTTCAGATTTTGATTGTGAATTGAACCCCAACATATTGGGGGGGAGGGATTCTATAAGGCATTTGCAACAAATTATATCAAAGCAATTGTTACAGTTTTAGCCTCTTAGATCATTTTTTTTTATGTGCAAATCTGTAATTTTAACATGTGCCCCCTGTGTTCACCTCAGCACGCACTACTTTTCCAACTGCACGTTTTTTTGCACTTGTTTTGCCCCTGTTTTCATCTGCACTTGTGCTGCGGCTGTATGAAACTGGAGCATCACCTAAGAAAACAATCACAACTTAAAGGAGAACTATGAGGGGGGTGCTTTTCACTCAACTCATAGTTCTAGCCGACCTGTGACAATGAGACTGTCACAGGTCGGCTCAGTAGATCGGGAGGTGAGTGAACACATACCGGCGTTCGCTCACTTCTCGATCCTGTCACAGCTCTCAGGAGCAGCTGCTTGCGGTATACTGAGCCTAGGGTGACGGGAGAACGCTAGTTTGTGTCCTCCCGTTACCCTAAGGAGAACTATGGGGAAAAGCCTTAACGCCATAGTTCTCCTTTAAGAAGTCCCCATGACCACTTCTTCAAGAAGCCACAGTTATGCTTTTTACCTGAAGTTACAAGTCTTCTGTCTTGGAGTCTAATAACCCTTTCACGACCAACGACTTACAGTGTACGTCATTGGCATCGGGATTGTGCCGCCGGGACTCTATATAAACTTGTAAAGCCGACTGTGGGCTTTACAGTAGAAGCAATTCTGGCGGCTCAGCTGCTGCCAGATTGCTTCTACGGAACGGTGAACGCGCCCCATCCCCCCACCCGCCCGACACCCCCGCCGTGTTTCCCAGGCTCCATTCCCCGGCTTCTTTGGAGTCGGTGGGAAGCTGGGGAGGAGATGGACGAAACTCCGTTCGCCGATCCCCTCCCCGTTCTATGGGACCGGGAGCGATGCAGATTGCATTACTTCCGGTCCCATAGCTGTCAGTTCTGGGCTCCTGCAGCCCAGCTATAAGCTATTGAAGTGTTATCTGCACTTCAATAGCTTATTTAGAGTGTAAAGGTGACACTGGGGGTCTTTTGGACCCCCAGCATCACCTTAAAGAGTACCTGTCACTGCCAATATGCGATTGTAAGCCCGCCTATGTGATAGCAAATAAAGTAAAGTAAAAATTAACATTAAAATAAATGTATAAATAATTTTAAAACATTTTTTAAAGTCCACGTATGAAAACGACAAACGCGCTACACATGTTTGGTATCGCTGCGCATGCCGGAGTGCAATAATTCTAGGGCCAGTATTTTTGGGTATCTCTAAACTGATGACCTGTTGGGGGGCGCTTTTAAAGCGTCGTCCATGGACTTTTTGGGGTACTGAATTTTGTCGCCGTTTCACGGAAGGGCATGCAATTTTTAATCTGGGCATGCTGGGTATCTATTTACTCGTTGTAACCTCCTCTTTTATATTGTATTAAACAAATGGGTATTGTATTGTGTTTTGGGGCATTTAAGTGTTTTTTAAACTAAATTTTGGGGTTTGATAAGGAGTGCTAATATCGTGCAACATAAAAATTTGCAACTGCCACCATTTTCTTCTACAGGGTGTTGGCTTTCAGAAAATATATAATGTTTGGGGATTTAAGTAATTTTCAGGCCTAAAATGTGCAATATAACATGGGTGCAAAAAAAAAGGCCTCAGTCATGAAGGAGTTAAAGCAGAAATAAGCCGCGGAGGGGGCTGGGTAGAGTGTGATGTGCAAGGACGGAAGTACATCATCATGGCACACTTACCTCACCCAGCGTGCCCATCCTCAGCTCTCATGCCACTTCCGGGCATCCTCATTGGCCTATAATGATGATAACTTTTGCGCATGCACACAGGAGATGCATCCTCCCCAGCACCAGGCCCATTCACGGCATCTTAGAGATGTTGTAA